>NC_141873.1:425881951-426033466 GCF_056163025.1 Triticum urartu | reverse complement strand
AGTGCTCCTCTGAGTGTTGGTCCAACTTGTCAGCCGCCGGTGGCCACCAGGGGCAACTCTGGGATGGCCTACCAGAAGTTTGGACAATCCGGTGTGCCCTGAGAACGAGATATATGCAGCTCCTATCGGGATTTGTCGGCACATTTGGGTGGCTTTGCTGGTTTAGTTTTACCATTGTCGAGATGTCTTGTAACCGGGAATCTGAGTCTGATCGGGTCGTCCTAGGAGAAGGAATATCCTTCGTTGACCGAGAGAGCTTGTGATGGGCTAAGTTGGGACACCCCTGCAGGGATTTGATCTTTCGAAAGCCGTGCCCGCGGTTATGGGTAGATGGGAATTTCTTAATGTCCGGTTGTAGAAAACCTGAAACTCTACTTAATTAAAATGGATCAACAGCGTGTGTAGCCATGATGGTCTCTTTTGGAAGAAACCGGGAAGAGAACACGGTCTCGGGTTATGCTTGAATGTAAGTAGACTTGGATCACTTCTTGATCATACATTCTCGAACATGCTTTGCCTTCTCTTCTCGCTCTCATTTGCATATGTTAGCCACCATATAAGCTAGTGCTTGCTGCAGCTCCACCTCATACCTTTTCCCTACCCATAAGCTTAAATAGTCTTGATCGCGAGGGTGTGAGATTGTTGAGTCCTCGTGACTCACAGATTACTTCAAAACCAGATGTAGGGACCGATGATACCATTCCAGGAGATGCGAATGAGCTCAAGTGGGAGTTCGATGAGGACTCAGGACGATACTACGTTTCCGTTCCAGACGATCAGTAGTGGAGCCCAGTTGGGGCGATTGGGGACATTATGCATTTGGGGTTGTCTTTCTTTTGGTTCCGTAGTTGGACCTTGATTGTATTTGGATGATTGTAATGCTATATTTATGTATTGTGTGAAGTGGCGATTGTAAGCCAACTATGTACCTCTTTTCTTATTCAGTACACGGGATGTGTAAAGATTACCCCTCTTGCGACATTGCCTACAATGCGGTTATGCCTCTAAGTCGTGCTCCGACACGTGGGAGATATGGCCGCATCGTGGGTGTTACACAGGTCAACGATTGACATAGTTTGCTTACATGTGTCCTTGAAGTTTTGAATGAACCGGGCCTTCAACTCCGCCCATGAGCCGTTGGATTTGGGTGGCAACCCTTTCTACCAAGTGCGAGTCGTTCCATCCAACATCATGGTGAAGTACTTAGCCATCGCTGCATCGCTGACCTCCAAAAGCTCCATTGCCATCTCGTAACTCTCAATCCATGCCCCAGGCTGCAAATCGGCTGTGTAGTTAGGCACTTTACGAGGTCCCTTGAAGTCCTTAGGTAAGCGTTCATTACGTATAGCCGGCACCAAGCAAGGAACACCTCCGGTCCTTGTGGCTACTCCTGCCTCAACGGGGGTTGCTGGATAAGCCGGAAAAGTCTGATGAGCCGCCTGCGCAGCTGCCAGTTGAATCGCCCACTCAGCTTCTTGTCGAATCCTCTCCTGATCCGCTAAGTTAAGGGCCCCCGCCTGCACCGGCTCTTGCCTGCGCGGCTGGTTGCGGCGTTGAGCGTTGCTTGACATCTCAGCTGAGTCCATATGCCTGCTATAGCTCGGGCTCCGGCTCGGGCAAGGGGTTGAATGGATTCTGTCTCGACTGTAAGAGTACGCATCCTGCTGCGCCAGAGCTATCTGAAGAAGCTCCCTCACCCTTCGTGTCTCGACTGCTGTCGGAGAGTCGCCTTCCATCAGGAGAGCCACCAAATGAGCTGACGCAACAATGAGGTTTTCCAAAGGATTGCAGAAGTGACCCGGCGGGGTTGGTGCATAATGAGGCGGAGCGGTATGCATGCGAGGCAGTTCCATGGCCCGTGGCTGAACCGGTGCTCCGGGTGTCGTGATCCGATTTGCCTCCGGCGGATTACTTGGACCGGCCCCAGGTGTATGGAAAAGGTTTCTAGGATCGAGCGTCAGAGGTAGACGTGATTGAGTTTTCTGGTGCCTTCTCCTCATGACCTAGTTTGACGCATTCAGATCCACCGAGAGCCGGAATGTTTCTGCTTGAAGCTGCTGAGCACGAGCGTCCAAAGCCGCCCGCTCCGCGGCCAACCTGACCTCTTAGGCCGCTAAGTTTTCCTTGGCCTGTGCCATCTCTTCACGCACCCGTGCCACCTGCGCATCATGTTGAACTTTATCCGCCGGTTCCACCACGGCAGTCAACAGGGTCATCAGCTTATCCGTGAGGTCCATTAGTATCTGAGCCGAGGAGCACGCGGGGTCTCCTGACCCGGCCGCTGCTGACCCGGTGGCCATCGCTGCCGCAGCCGTGGAGTTCTGCCCAGGCTGGGTGCCTGCCATGAAAACTCCATCTCGATTTGGTGGCTCAAAGGTGTCCGGAATACTGCTGCCATCGGAACAGCCCCCAAGCATGCCCTCCAGCAGCTGATACAACAAGTCTGTCTCGCCTGTTGATGACGTAGCGTCCGAACAGATGGCCGTCTCACCGCCATCCACTGATCCTTCCGAGTATTCACCTGCATGGATGCAACCCACAAAAGCATGGTTTAT
Source organism: Triticum urartu (assembly GCF_056163025.1). Classification (NCBI taxonomy): domain Eukaryota; kingdom Viridiplantae; phylum Streptophyta; class Magnoliopsida; order Poales; family Poaceae; genus Triticum; species Triticum urartu. The sequence goes on along the minus strand of NC_141873.1, from coordinate 426,030,911 downwards.
GGCGGGTCGAGCCTGGGCGGGTCTCACACGCTGAGCCATCTCGATGATGTTGGTGCAGATGTCCGGCTTAGGGCCTGATTCAACGATCCGGCCAATGGAGACATGAATCCCGCCAAAGGGGACCCGATACCCGTACTCAATTGAGCCGACCTCGGGGCCCCATCCTTCATCGTCGATGTAGAGCTTGCCGCGACGACTCTTGGTCATCCGGCCCACAACGTATCCCTTGAGCCCTTCGAAGTTGCCCTTCAAGAACTCAAATCCACCATGCGCTGGCCCCACGGTGGGCGCCAACTGTCGTGGAATTGTCACGGTAGATGTCCTAGCAGAAGGACTTAGTCGTAGGGCCATCGCAACCAGGAAGCTTAAAGGGGTTAATCGAGACAAAGGACACGAGAGGTTTTATACTAGTTCGGCCCCTTACGATGAAGGTAAAAGCCTACATCTAGTTGTTTTGATATTGCTGGGGTTTCGGTCACCAAGAGGCTAGTTCGCCGGCTTGGTTATCGATCTCTTATTTCTTGCCCTAAGCCGCCACTGGGTCGTCCCCTTATATACATGGGTTGACGCCCGGCGGCCTACAGAGTCTCGGCCGGCTTATAAAGCTTGTCCGGTTCGGTGGCTTCTTTTACATGCCTTTCCTTACAAGTCTTTCCGTACATATGGCGGTTTACAATATTGGGCCTTAAGCCGCCTCTAGGCTTAGGCCTTCTATAAACTTTAATAAACTATCGTCTTGACTATTTTCTGGGCTTCCTTTGTGACCCTTCATTGGGACTGACCCGGCCCCTCCTGGGCGGGTTATAACTGATAGCTATATCCCCAACAATGTGGTAAATAAAAATATAGCTCCAAGTAAAGTTACCGATGAACGAAGACGAAAGAGGGAATGCCTTCTGGGGCATCCCCAAGCTTAGGCTCTTGGTTGTCCTTGAATATTACCTTGGGGTGCCTTGGGCATCCCCAAGCTTAGGCTCTTGCCACTCCTTATTCCATAGTCCATCGAATTTTTACCCAAAACTTTAAAACTTCACAACACAAAACTTAACAGAAAACTCGTAAGCTCCGTTAGTATAAGAAAATGAATCACCACTTAGGTACTGTTGTGAACTCATTCTAAATTCATATTGGTGTAATATCTACTGTATTCCAACTTATCTATGGTTCATACCCTCCGATACTACTCATAGATTCATCAAAATAAGCAAACAACACATAGAAAATAGAATCTATCAAAAAAAAGGATAGTCTGTAGTAATCTGTATAAAACGTATACTTTTGGAACCCCGAAAATTCTAAAATAAATTGCTGGACGTGAGGAATTTCTCTATTAATCATACGCAAAAATAATTAACTAAATAGCACTTTCCAAATAAAAATGGCAGCAATTCTCGTGAGCGCTAAAGTTTCTGTTTTTACAGCAAGATCAAAAAGACTTTCCCCAAGTCTTCCCAATGGTTCTACTTGGCACAAACACTAATTAAAAGCATAAAACCACATCTAAACAGAGTCTAGATGAATTATTTATTACTAAACAGGAACAAAAATCAAGGAATAAAAATTGGGTTGCCTCCCAACAAGCGCTATCGTTTAACGCCCCTAGCTAGGCATGACGATTTCAACGACGCTCACATAAAAGATAAGAATTGTAACATAAAGAGAGCATCATGAAGAATATGACTAGCACATTTAAGTCTAATCCACTTCCTATGCATAGGGATTTTGTGAGCAAACAACTTGTGGGAACAAGAATCAACTTGCATAGGAAGGTAAAACAAGCATAACTTCAAAACTTTAAGCACATAGAGAGGAAACTTTATATTATTGCAATTCCTACAAGCATATATTACTCACTCATAATAATTTTCAGTAGAATCATGAATGAATTTAACAATATAACCATCACATAGAGCATTCTTTTCATGATCTGCAAGCATAGAAAATTTACTACTCTCCACATAAGCAGAATTCTTCTCATTCGGGATAGTGGGAGTATGATAAGAGACTTGAATACTATAAATTGTTTCCACATTAAAAGAGTAATTTTTAGAAAAGGGGTAATCATAATCATGACAAGTTTTAGAAATATAATCATCACTACTTTTTATAGCATACGTGTCATCACAATAATCATCATAAGTAGCAACTTTGTTCTCATCATAATCGATTGAAACCTCTTCCACGATAGTCGAATCATCACTAAATAAATTCATGACCTCTCCAAATCCACTTTCATAATTATCATAATAAGATTCAACATCCTCCAAAATAGTGGGATCATTACTTCCTAAAGTTGACACTCTTCCAAACCCACTTTCATCAATATAATCATCATAAGTTGGAGGCATGCTATCATCATTATAAATTTGCATATCAAAACTTGGGAGACTAAAAATATCATCTTCATTAAACATAGCTTCCCCAAGCTTGGGACAAACATTAATTGCAGCAAATATATTCTCGAAAACATCATCTTCATCAAGCATAGCATCCCCAAGCTTGGGCCTTTTCATATCATAAGCATAATCACTCTCATCATTAATAGTATGGATAGCACCAATAGTATAACAATTATCATATTCTTTCAAGCAAGTGCCAAAAAGATTTTCAAGATCATAAGAAGTATCATTATCTTCCACAATTATATTTTCATGAGGCACAATAGTAATAGGAGCAGCATTATTTGGGAGAGATATCTTTTTACCTCTCTTCCTTTTTCTTTTCGTCTTCTTCACCACATCATGTGTGGGTTCAATCCTCTTTTTGGAGCTCCTTATTAACGAGATTGGTTGAATAGGAGTCTCCTCCTCATTACCTGATTCATCATAAGAAATAATAGGAGGGTATGGGGAAGTCTCTTCCCTTTCATTAGTATTCTCTTCATCTTCTATGTGTTTTCTTTTCTTTATGTAGTTGGCAATATAAGGATTTTCAATACAATTCACCGCACAATACATATAAATTTCCTCTAGATCAAAGCCAAGAAGTTTATCACGGGCAAATACTGGAAGATAGTTAGTTATACGTTTCATTTCTTCGTAACCCATAAGCAAACTAAGTTCATTATGATGTCCAAGATAAATCAAGTCATCACAATTTTTGGAAACAAATAGATCATGAAACAATTTTTATCGGATGGTTAAATGACCACGTTCATTGCAAAGTTCACAAGTACGGCCAAGAAAATTTAAATTTTCAGCACAAACATCTAGCCTTTCTTGCAACCATTTAGTTTCTAAATGCTTATGCCTCTTGCAATATCTATCTTCCCTATTTGGTATGTACTTGCAAACCCAATGCACTCCATGAAAATTGACATGTTTATAGGAGACATTTTCATCATAACTAGTGCAATCATCATTAGTACTATGGATATTCAAGGAGTTCATACTAACAACATTGCAATCATGCTCATCATTCAGATATTTAGTGCCAAATATTTTAATGCATTCTTCTTCTGACACTTTGGCACAATTTTCCTTTCCATCATACTCACGAAAGATATTAAAAAGATGAAGCGTATGAGGCAAACTTAATTCCATTTTTTTGTAATTTTCTTTTATAAACTAAACTAGTGATAAAACAAGAAACTAAAAGACTCGATTGTAAGATCAAAAGATATACATTCAAGCACTAACCTCCCCGGCAACGGTGCCAGAAAAGAGCTTGATGTCTACTACACAACCTTCTTCTTGTAGACGTTGTTGGGCCTCCAAGTGCAGAGGTTTGTAGGATAGTAGCAAATTTCCCTCAAGTGGATGACCTAAGGTTTATCAATCCATAGGAGGCGTAGGATAAAGATGGTCTCTCTCAAGCAACCCTGCAACCAAATAACAAAGAGTCTCTTGGATCCCCAACACACCCAATACAATGGTAAATTGTATAGGTGCACTAGTTCGGCGAAGAGTTGGTGATACAAGTGGTATATGGATGCTAGATAAAGGTTTTTGTAATCTGAAAATATAAAAAAGCAAGGTAACTAATGATAAAAGTGAGCACAAACGGTATTGCAATACTAGGAAACAAGGCCTAGGGTTCATACTTTCACTAGTGCAAGTTCTCTCAACAATAATAACATAATTGGATCACATAACTATCCCTCAACATGCAACAAAGAGTCACTCCAAAGTCACTAATAGTGGAGACCAAATGAAGAGATTATGGTAGGGTACGAAACCACCTCAAAGTTATTCTTTCCAATCAATCCGTTGGGCTATTCCTATAAGTGTCACAAACAGCCCTAGAGTTCGTACTAGAATAACACCTTAAGACACAAATCAACCAAAACCCTAATGTCACCTAGATACTCCAATGTCACCTCAAGTATCCATTGGTATGATTATACGATATGCATCACACAATCTCAGATTCATCTATTCAACCAACACATAGAACTTCAAAGAGTGCCCCAAAGTTTCTATCGGAGAGTCAAGATGAAAACGTGTGCCAACCCCTATGCATAGATTCCCACGGTCACGGAACCCGCAAGTTGATGACCAAAACATACATCAAGTGGATCAATAGAATACCCCATTGTCACCACGGGTATCCCACGCAAGACATACATCAAGTGTTCTCAAATCCTTAAAGACTCAATCTGATAAGATAACTTCAAAGGGAAAACTCAATTCATCACAAGAGAGTAGAGGGGGAGAAACATCATAAGATCCAACTATAATAGCAAAGCTCGCGATACATCAAGATCGTATCACCTCAAGAACATGAGAGAGAGAGAGAGATCAAACACATAGCTACTGGTACATACCCTCATCCCCAAGGGAGAACTACTCCCTCCTCGTCATGGAGAGCACCAGGATGATGAAGATGGCCACCGGAGAGGGATTCCCCCTCCGGCAGGGTGTCGGAATGGGTCTAGATTGGTTTTCGGTGGCTACGGAGGCTTCTGGCGGTGAAACTCCCGGTCTATTGTGCTCCCTGAAGTTTTTAGGGTATATGTGTATATATGGGAGGAAGAAGTACGTCGGTGGACCTCCGGGCTGTCCACGAGGCAGGGGGCGCGCCCAAGGGGGGTGGGTGCGCCCCCACCCTCGTGGGCAACCCAGGACTCTTCTGGTCCAACTCCGATACTCCATGGGCTTCTTCTGGTCCAAAAATAAGTTTCGTGAAGTTTGAGGTCAATTGGACTCCGTTTGATTTTCCTTTTCTGCGATACTCTAAAACAAGGAAAAAACAGAAACTGGCACTGGGCTCTGGGTTAATAGGTTAGTCCCAAAAATAATATAAAATAGCATATAAATGCATATAAAACATCCAGGGTTGATAATATAATAGCATGGAACAATCAAAAATTATAGATACGTTGGAGACGTATCACATAGTTGTTAGATGTAACATGCGAGAATGTGTAGAGATGTAGTTTTGGAGGGTCTACAGAGAGAAAAGCGTAATACGTTCACCGAACTTCAGAATAAGCTGATTACATTCACTATATATGTTTTGCGGTGATTATACGGTCACTTGCTCACAGATCAGCATCGGATTGCACTCTATTGACCGGCCAAATAGTCTGCGTGGCACCATGTTGACCAGGTAAATTGACCACGTTCCTTGTGGGTCCCACCTGTCAGTTCGCATAGGGAAAAGATTAGATAAACAAAAATTTACGCAGGCGCGACAAGACTCCAACACGTGCGCGGGAATCACCTGGTTGTGTATGTGTCTGTCAGGGCCTGATGTGTGGGCATGCACGTGTAGGTTGAGCACTTGAGCGTGAGAGTGTGTGTTGGTCGTGTGGTGTACTAGTGTGTGCATGCATGCGTGCATGTGTGCGTGAGTGGTGCGTGCGTGCGTGGCTGCGTGTGTACGTGTGAGCGTTGTGTGCGTGCGTGCGTGGGTGCATGTGTTCGTGTGAGAGTTGTGTGCATGCAGTTCGTGTGCATGCGTGCGTGTGTGTATAATCACCACACCAGCTCGTGTGTGTTAAAACAGACGGCTCATCATGCCAATGCAAGGCCACCTTGTTCGTTGTGCCCGCGGTCATGACTTCGAACCACCGTCCAATATTTTTTTGTCGTTTGTTTTCATTCTTACTAGCAAGATGCCCGTGCGTTGCACGTAACATCAAGATGCATTTGTATGACTAGTTTATCTTGTGAGAGAAAATGATGAACGACGGAAGGCCTTATTTGCAAATGTGAAGAGGTGTGTGGGTAACTTTTTGCAAAATTGCCATAGTTTCTTTCCTATCCGTCAGATGTAAATCGGACGGACTATATTGCAGGATGGCAGGCACACCAACATCACCAACTCTGTTTTTTATAAGAGTGTATTTTATAAGAGCGTAGATGTAGAGTAGATACAAGCCGACAGGTGGGCCCAATGGTAGTGAGATAATGTGATGCAACACTAGAGGTGCCACGTGGAGCGTTTAACTGGTCAACTAGTCGTGTCTAGAGCAAATATAGAGTTGTACGGTGAGCCAGTGACTGTATAATAATCACAAAACGTAAATGGTGACCGTAATGAGTGGATTCTGAAGTCCAATGTACGTATCGTGCTTTTGCTTCAAATACAATGATCATCACTGTATATATCATGAGAGAAAGATGAAACATGCGTGAATGTGCTGGGGGCTTACTTTTAGAGGACCTAGAGATAGTTTGTGTGCGTATGTGAAAAGGGCGTAGAGGGGGGGTATGTGATGGAGAGAGAGATGCTCTTCGTTTCTCTTTATTATGACTAACTTTATATATAGTATAAAAATATACAAATTCACAAAGTGGAATAAATATCATTGTGGGCACCATGGAATGCAAATTAGCGTTCATACTCCTCCATATAACTTTGTAATGGTCTATATATGTAGAAATTCTAAAATAATTTTTTGGCCACAGTTTATTCAAAAGGAATGTTGTATGCGAAATAAACGTGAAGAGAGGGCTTTTTAGATCAATGGGGTACATAATGTAACATGTGTGAATGTGTAGTTGATGCATTTGGCAGGGCCTAGAGAGGTATGTGTGTGTATTACGTATTCGAGAGAGGCATGGATAGAGGGGCCGGCAGGGGGGGCATGGGATAGATAGCACGAGAAATGAGAGTGGTCTAGAGAGAGAGACGAATATGACGTCACGGCGAGAGATTCCCTTGAGTGTGTATATGCAAGGGGGAGTGGATAGAGGCACCAGGAGAATATTTTGTGTGTGTGTGGTGTCTGTGTTGGTATGTGTGGGTGTGAGAAGATAACGAGATGTGGGGGCATAGGGTGTGTCACCGTGTGAGGTCCGGCGGGTCGAGGTGAGTCCCTTCGTTCGGTTCTCTCCTACGCCACATTGGTCGGCCCATGACGCATTTAGGGAGACCCATGGATGACTAGTCATACAAGACAAAGATAACATAATTGTGAAGGACTCTGTGTCCACTGACAAACCCGGCTAGGATTTGTAACCCTAGGTTCTCGGACTAAGGTAACCCCTTTATCTCTGATATTACTATTCATCCAACCTAACTTTAAGGGGCATCCTACAGAATGCTCTGCTAGAATCATACTCGTCGATTAGGAAGAGAGGTGTGAGACAATGCGTGACACACAGGCCTAAAGATAATGTGCGTACAGGAGACACGTAGGCAGGTCTATGTATATAGAAAGGGTCGATGGGGATTGTGCGTGTGTATGCTTGTGAGAGGAATAGTGCTTGTGATAAAGGTTAGTGAAAATAGTCATAAATGGTTACGAGAGGGAGGGAGGGTTATATCGAGAGCATGTGTGCGAGAAAGACACCTTGGGAGAGTGTGTGTGAGCATGTGTGAGAGACCACTGATGGAGAGTGAAACTACACGTAAAAGACTGCTGTACACATTGATTAAAGATATAAATTATATCCAAATATTAGGATGGGATCATGATATTTGCAGTTCGCGTAAGGAACAGTCATTGATCCATCAGACATCTAGATTCTGTTGAATTTGAGCATGTCTATGTTATTATTCGACACAATTGATCCACATAGTTAGTATTTTGAACTCCACACAATGCATCACTTTAGCAATCGAGTATAAACATGAGTATAGTTCATGTTGTGTGTGTACAGCACATTATACATACGAAAGTTAAACAAAGAACATTATAAATAGCTACCTATGAACTAGCATACATTTGAATTCAACTTAAGGTGGTTTTAAAAAAATCAAATTCAACATGAAGTCCATTCAATTATTTGAATTTGATATCATGGCATTTGTAAATCATACCTAAATTATGGGGACACCAATCTTTGCTCTGATTTTGTACATAATAGCATATGTAGTCGTGTACAAAATAGATTCAAATTTAGCTCCTCCATTCCAAAATAATTCTAGTTATAGGATTTTCAAGTGTCAAAATTTCAAAAATAAGCGGATAATTTAATGAGGTTTTCAAACATACAAGGTCAAATTTAACGTTGTCTATTTAGGTCAATCCTCAAAGTTCAAGAGTACTCTAAACGTGAATGCTTATGTTTCAAAATTTCGAACGAAGCGCCAAAAGAGCCTCTACTCGCCCAAAACCACATGAGACCAATGTTTGGTAGTACAAGGAAATTACTTTTCTAATAACTCCGACCCGTCAAACCTACCGGCCCGACGTCTAAAGGTCTAAACCGGGGTAGGTTTGTAGCTTCATCTAGACGCCACGCAACCGCCTTCGAAAAACATTCATACAAAATGGCCGCCGAAGCACACATGCGCGGCCGAAATTGCTCCCGCCCACTATTTGGGACACCTAGGATTACCATCCTACCCCAGACCCGCAGTAGGTCCAAAATTTAAGAGGGGGGCAAAGTTTGTACTTTCCCCAAATTTCAAACAAGTGCGGCCCATCGTCTGTTCAAAAAAGCCCAAAACAAGCGCGTCCCAGACCGAAACATGGTTCTCCCCCTCCCCCCGCCCACCCGTCCGATTCCCCATTCGTACTCCGTGGGCGCAAAAACTACCTCTCCACCATCCGCGAAACCCCGGCGTCCTCCGTCCGCCACCCCATTCCACCCATCAACCGCCGCCCTCCTCCATCACGCCAGAGTCGATGCCCTGTTGTCGGCGTCCACCGCAACCTCAACTGCAACACCCTCTGAGGGAGTCCTGGACTAAGGGGTCCTCAGGCATCCGGCCTGTTAGCCATGGGCCTGACCTATGGGCTGTGAAGATACGAAGACCGAAGACTGCACCCGTGTCCGGATGGGACTTGGCATGGAAGGCAAGCTTGGCGGCCAACTATGTAGATTCCTTTCTCTGTAACCGACCTTGTGTAACCCTAGATCCTTCCCGTGTCTATATAAATCGGAGGGCTAGGTCCGTAGATAGGCCGAATACTCATTACCCTAGTCATACAGGCTAGACTTCTAGGGTTTAGCCATTACGATCTCGAGGTAGATCAACCCTTGTAATACGTGTATTCATCAATATCAATCAAGCAGGACATAGGGTATTACCTCCATAGAGAGGGCCCGAACCTGGGTAAACATCGTGTCCCCTGTCTCCTGTTACCATCGGCCTTAGACGCACAGTTCGGACCCCCTACCTGAGATCCGCCGGTTTTGACACCGACATTGGTGCTTTCATTGAGAGTTCCACTGTGCCGTCGACGACAGGATCGATGACTCGCCTCATCCTTGAAGACAATATTACTACCGGAGGATAATTGGCCCTAGGCCAAACCCTCCGGTTGGGCATCTTTACCATGACCGCCCGTTCGGCCGTTAAGCCGATGATGACCTCTCGGGCCATCGAAAATCCTCTTCGTATCGATCCCAAACACTCCAAGCAGATGGATCCGGCAGAGTTTTTGTCTTTAAACGAGCTCCTTGATCGTATCGCCGCCCTGGGAATCGCCACAGATTATGATCGGATCGGTCTCAAACCCGACCAAAGAGAAATCAAATATCCATCGATCACCCACCAGATAGCGGTAGTCGAGGAGCAAGACAGTGAATCTTCCCCTATACCGAAGACGGACTACGTCCGGATTGCTGACCCTACAGATCCGGATACCCACACGCAAAAGGAGGTGACCGGCCTTCCGAACATAGAATCAGATGATGGGCAAAGGCAACCAGAAGATACTCCGGAGCCCGGACTCTTAAGTCTAGAAAAACTTCAGACTCCGGATCATCAATCGGGTCACGGTCCAAATCCAATTCCACCCACCCACCCAGACATAAGAGCTCTCACGAGCATACAGCAGTATTCTCAGGAAACGGTCCACCACTTCTGGGCCAGATTCCTCCTTGTCAAGGACAAGGTTAAAGATTGCCGCGACGAGGACGCGATATCAGCGTCCCGCTACAATTTCATGAACGAAGGAATCCTCAAGGCCATTAATCGCCGCCGCATACTACACTTCCCTGACTTGGCAACTATCATACAGAAGTACAACGCAATGGAAAGCGCCTGGAGGGATCAGGCATCTTGTTGGGAGCCATCGTTCCTAACTCAACCACTGGTCCAGGCAAAAAGGCCGCATCCCAGTGACACGCCCAGTCCAATAGCAAAGAAATACAAATGCATTACGCGGCGTGGAACCGTTCTGGAGGGATGGCTCGATGGCCCATGAAAAAATACACACAACACCGGATGCCATACCAACCCATGGCCTTAGAGCATGTTGGATACTCCGGTAGGTAGCCAAGAGCGGCGAGGACATCCTTACCAAAAACACCCCGGAGCAACACCTTCCAGAAGACGACGACCCCAGAGTACTGACGGTCTTTGAGACATTTGCTTCAAACAATAAGCGCAAAAGGGCACTTCGCGGCCTCGCCGAAGTTTGTCAAATCGCCACAGTAAACCCTTGGAACGATACGGCTATAACCTTTAATGCCGTCGACGAACCAAAATATTGGACAGTCCGAGCACCAGCCACTTTAGTCCTTAGTCCCATCGTGGACGGCTTTCGACTCACCAAGGTCCTCATGGACGGTGACAGTGGAATAAACCTCATCTATGAGGATACACTCCACAAAATGGAAATAGACAGGAGCCGCATCAAGCAAAGCAGCACGACCTTCCGAGGAATCATTCCCAGTCGGGAGGCGCGGTGTGTGGGAAAAATCACACTTGACGTGGTATTTGGCACACTGGAGAATTATCGGTCTGAAGAAATGTAACAACCTGGATTTTGGCCCCTTTCTTTTTCTTTTTGATTTATTGGTTTTTGCTCTGTTTTTCGCTTTGGAGTGGTTTCGTGGCCTTGTCACCTGAGAAATCATCTTCATTTCCTCTCCCAAGTGGCTCATCATTCTCAAAACCTTGCCAAGATCATGTCACTTCACTGCTTGACCAAACCCTAAAAATTTTTTTGTAGGGAATATTCCTTTTTCTATTAAAGGAATAACCCTATCTGCCCTAGGTTGTGAAGCAACCTATATTTCTGTCCATCCAAAAATCCCCAATTAATTATTATAATTTGTTTGGGTCATATCTTCATCAAATATGGCAAAATATTTCATTGGCCATATTTCTCATCATGCTCAATAAATTCATTTCCTATTCTGTCCTAAATGGCACGTTGTGAAGCAAGTGCTATTTATCTCTACCCATTTGCCCCCAAAATTTTCGGGCATCATATATCATCCAAATAATTTACCTGTGCCAAAATTCAACTTTATTTGCCTAGCCAAACTTCCTCAGTGATTTTTCAAAGTTCCTGTCCGAGGGAGGCCTTTGTGAAGGAAGTGCTAGATAGGTTTACCCAAATGAGTTGAAATTTTGCATGCCTCTTCTTGTGCTCATATCATTGCTCTCCTCCGAAAGTAAACCCCACCCAATCATCTATGTGAGCACAACATCAAATCTTTGATTCTGTCAATATTTTCAGGCTGTGATGCAAGTATATTTTATATTGCTTCATTTTGCCTGAAAATTTACCAGAGCATTCTCCTACCCAAATAACTTCTCTCCACCAAATTTGGAACCATTTAACCTAGCGAATATTTATCCAAAATTATTGCAAGATTCTGGCCAGTGAAGATAGTTGTGAAGGAAGTACCATTTTGGTAAAACCAATTGGTATGAAATTTTTACAGCACCTTTATCTGGCAAAATAACCAAGCCCTGCCAAATTTTATCTGAAGTGGTTACTCCATGTGAGTGCATCATCCAAATCTTGATTCTGGACCCATAATGTGAGTTACAAAGCAACTATATTAGTTTGTGCTTCATTATGCCTCAAAACCTCCAGGATCATAGTACTTCCTTAGTTGATCACCCCAGACAAACTCTTTGGTGCCAGTAAAATCCCTGTTGATCACCAGTGTTCACCCAAGTTTACTGCAGTAAACTTCAGAGGGTGATTTCCAGTTAACCATAGCAGTTTCAACCGAGATACCACCGCGGTTGTAACCTACCCTGGATGAACTACCCACTAGATAACATGGTCAAGCCCCTCTCCCTCGCTACCTGCCAGTGCACGCGGTGACCGCGTTAATGTCACCACAGTGCAAGCGCTCTGTGTGTAGTGGTCGCGTCTAGTGGCCATTTGTGCGTCGGCGGCTCCTCCTCTCGTCGGCTTCGCGCGCATGAGCATGTCCAAGAGTTTTACCGCGTCGTCGTCGTCCTCCTGGACCTCTCTCCCTCTTAGTAAAACCCCTCACCGATGCTCACTAACGCTCGCCGCCGAACGCCCACGAGAGCACAGTGGCGTTTTGCCTTGGTTCATCGTCGTCTTCTTCCTCCCTGCGCTCCCTTGGCTTTCTCCTCCCCGTGAGCTCTCCACTGTGTCTCCCTCGTCGCCTGCCTCCGACTTCATGCGAGTGGGCACGCATCCGTGGCGCTGGCCACGCGTCCGTGGCCACGCCAGCTCGACTTCCTAGCCCCGCGACTATATAAGGCCACCCCGAGACCCCGCCAAGCTCACCAGCCTCCTCTACTCCCTCCTAGCTACCTCCCCGACCAGTCACCCGAGCTCCAGAGCCCCTCATTCCTCCTCCATGGCCACCATATCTACCTCGGATTCGGCCTAAATTGGCTCAAACCCGACCTTCTCACTCCACTCTACCACCACCAGAGGATTCCCCGTAGTCCAGCGCCCCTCCCCCACCCCTCAGTTCGACACCGGAGTGCTCGTAGCCGCGAGTTCCCTAGTCCAGCCGCCGCCATGGGTTTCCTGCCACCACGCGGTGCCGCGGACACACCCCTCCCTGGCGCCTGCTTCTGCTCCAGGCGGGAGCATCTCGTCTTCCCGATCTCGCCGGTGTGCTGGGCCTCGCCGGAGACGTCCATGGTCGCTGGAACGGGCGCCGACAGCCATGGTCGTCCTCTGCCTTCACGGGCGAGCGAGAGGTAGGAGAAGGAGACGAGGCCAGGCGGGCCCCCTCCTTTCCCCGACCTCACCTGGCAGCCACTTCGGCGCTGACCCCGCCCTATCCACATGGATAAGTGGCGGGCCCCGCCTGTAAGTCCCCGCGTTGACCCGAACTGCTGAGGCGGATAAGTGAAAGCGTATTCTCGCGAATACGTTTTCCTCCATCGAAAGCCCATTCCGTTTCTTCTTCAGCCCAGGATGCATTTTCAGTTCAGTGAAAGCGTATTTCTCTAATTGTGTTTTCTGTTTTTTCTGTCCAGGCCCTGTTTGAAAATATTTCCATTACAGATAGGTCCCTGGCAGAAAACACTTCATATCTTTTCAACCACGACTCCAAATGAGGTGAATCAAAAGCCCACTTCTTTGTTTCGCTGAGCCCGTTCCGATGGAATCATTTTCACCATGTTTTGACATTCTGAAAATGACCGTTTTGCCCTTGCTCTTAATCAGCCCCTCCGGGAGAGAACGTTTTTCGGCGATTCTTTCCGCGAGCTTCTCGCATTTCTTCTCGGTGATTTCTTCCACCCCAGGCAAGCCACACCCTCATTTGCGTGATTGCAATGCAGTGACATGGTTTCTTTATTTAAACTTGTTTAAAATATTGTTCTAGCTACTTGTGATTTGTTCATGGCATATTTCGGAGTATTGTTTTGATCTTGCTATTGCCATGATATTGCTTGGAGTTCTAGGACTTACATTTTGATGAGTATGTGGATGACATGTGCCTTTGGATTCTTAGTGGCTATTATGATTATTTTCATGATGGTATCTGGTATTATTTTGAAGTATTACTTTGGATATCATGTTGCCTTTGGATTATTAGTGGCTAGAGTTTTTTTCATCATGATGCTAGATGATATTATGTTTTGGAGTATGATGTTGGAGGTGAGGCTTGCATGTGGATCATAGTTGGATAATTAGTTCTTAACATTTGAGTAGTAGTTTTATCGTTATTGGATTCATCATGATAGTAATGTTATGTTGTCCTTGGAGTATTTTGGTATGATGATATTACGCTCAGATTATTTGTTGGATATTGCTATGACTTGGATTATAGTTTGATAGTTGATATCAGAGTAGCAATTATCACAGTTATATTTTTGGGGATAAATTCCATCATTAAGTTGGTCAGGTGCCACCGACCCGGGCTTTTCCAGTGCAACCACATTTGCCTCTATGGGAAGGCCCTAATGTGGTCTATTGACGTGCCTATCGCCGATGCCTCCAATGTAGGGAAGGTTATGGGCATGCGCTACCCTGATCAGGTAGGCGGACATGAACCTTGTGAGCCCAAGTTGTTTTGCGCACTTTGTCCCCGTTTGGGACCGTTTTTTCCATGACGGTGGTCGTAAGACCTTTGGTAGGCATGGGCCACCCAGGACTGAACCCAAAATGGGTGTTGGTCGGAGTGGCCGGGAGAGTGTCATGGCAGTAGATCGGTTTTTTTGGAACGCCGTTGGTCCACCCGAATGGGAGTGCGAGGCCATGGGTTCCGTGGTGTGGGTAAAGTGCGCTACCTCTGTAGAGTGTATTTAAATCTATCGATAGCCGCGTCCTCGGTCATGGGCATGGGTTCGTAGTAGGTCACATCGTTCGATCAACACTCACATGACGGAATGACTTATAGGTGATATATTTATATGTTGATATGTTGAGTGGTACAGATTGGCAGGATGTTGATGATGATGTTGGAGACCAAGTGTTGGTCATGGTAGTGATCGCTGGAAGGATCACGATTGAGACCAAGTGTTGGTTGTGGTAGTGATCACTGGAATGGTCACCGTTTGGTTTGGATCATGAGGTGATCGAGATGGTATATTGCTTGGTCGGTTAGCCAAGAGAGAAATGGTTATGGAGATCTGAGATGGTGATTTATCAGTATTGTATTAGTTTCATACCATGCTTAGTAGTTGTTTAATCATAATAGTTGTTAATTTATTTAACCTGTTAAATGCTATCTTATTGTCTTGCCTTGATGTTTATGGTTGTTGTGAGCTTGCAAGTACATTCAATGTACTAACCTGGCGTGTCATGCCAGATTGCAGGTGATGCCATGATTGCTTGTCGATGGTTGTCATGCGTGCGAGCTAGATCGTGTCCCAGCCAGAGTCCCTGTGGAGTGGAGTTCACCACCTTCGTCGTTGTTCAACTGCTAGAAGTATTCCGCTGCTACGAGTTGTTCTGCTACTAGCATAGAGCAAGTATAGTATCGCAGGCGTAGTGTCGCCGTGCTGATGTGCCTCTTTGTAACATCAGACCATTGTATTATTATTCTTGTTATAAGATTTGATTTGCTCTATTTCAAGCAGTGTTGTATTCCAGAGACTTCTCCTCGATCTCTGGGCTGGAATATGGGGCGTTCCGGTTTCTCTGAGCCGGGGTGCCACAAGAAATCACCTTCCAAGTGGCTCCTTTCAATAGCGGATACCACGCCGTGTTGGGGCGGGATGCTTTTACACGCTTCCAAACTGTACCTCATTACGGGTATATGAAGCTCAAAATGCCCGGACCAAACGGCATAATCACTCTTGTCAGTGATCCAGACATAGCACTCCATGCCGAAAACAAAACCACATCCCTGGCCCTTGAGGCATTATCTGAAGCCCTCGCGGCCGAAGAATTAACCGCACTGTGCTCCACGGTGGATAGGGACGATGTGATCTTAGACAAATGACCCAAATCCACCTCCTTCAAACCGGCAAAAGAAATAGTCAAATTTCATGTCCACCCAACGGACCCCAAGAAGACAACATCTATTGGAGCACAACTAGACCCAATGGTCGACGCCGCACTAAGGGATTTCCTTCGCAAAAACTGGGATATATTCGCCTGGCACCCTTCTGACATGCCTGGAATCCCACGTGAGCTGGCCGAACATAGCCTTAATATCTTAAAGGGATACAAACCAATCAAACAAGCACCGCGGAGCTTTTCCGAGCCCAAATGCCAAGCTATGGGGGAGGAGCTGGCCAAGCTAATTGAGGCCAGATTCATCAGAGAAGTAAAACATCCGGACTGGCTGGCAAACCCTGGTGATGGTACCAAAGAAGGACAAATCCTGGCGGTTGTGCGTCGATTTTAAAGACCTCAATAAGGCTTGCCCTAAGGATCCCTTCCCCCTCCCCCTCATTGATCAAATCATCGATGCTACCGCAGGACATGACTCACTGTGCTTCCTTGATGCATATTCCGGATACCATCAAATTAAAATGAAGGAGTCCGATCAAGCTGCAACAGCATTCATTACCCCATATGGGCCATTCTGCTTCAACGACATGCCCTTTGGGCTCAAGAACGCTGGCGCCACATACCAACACATGATTCAAACATGCCTGGAGAAACAGACCGGCAAGACAGTTGAAGCTTATGTGGACGACATCGTCATCAAAACTAGGCGCGTTGAAACACTAATAGACGATTTACGTCTCACATTTGACAACCTCCGCGTGTATGACATTAAGCTCAATCCAGAAAAGTGTGTTTTCGGTGTCCCCGCGGGAAAACTGTTGGGCTTCATCGTTTCCAACAAAGGAATTGAAGCAAATCCAACCAAAATCCAAGCTTTGTCATATTTGGCCACGCCAACAGACCTTAAACAAGTCCAAAAGCTCGCGGGTTGCGTGGCAGCTCTAAGTCGCTTGATATCCAGATTGGGAGAAAAGGCACTGCCACTCTATCGCCTTCTACGACGAACCGATCACTGTGAGTGGATGGACGCGGCAACTGCCGGACTGGAGGAAATAAAAACCCTTCTTGCGAGCAACCCAATCCTGGTCGCGCCAAACTTCGGTGAACCGATGTTATTATATATATCGGCAACACATCAGGTGGTGAGCGCCGTGCTCGTCGTTGAACGAGAACAAGACGGACACAAATTCCCGCTTCAGAAGCCAGTATACTACGTATCCACTATCCTTACACCATGCAAATCTCGGTGCCCCCATTATGAAAAGATAGCATACGCGGTCTTCATGGCATCCCGAAAGCTCCGTCACTACTTCCAGGAGTGTTCGATCACAGTGGCTTCCGAAGTACCACTCAATGACATTATAAACAACCGCGATGCCATGGGCCGGATTGCCAAATGGTCCATTGAGCTCCTTCCATTTGATATTACATACGAACCACTTCAAGCTATTAAATCCCAAGTACTGGCTGACTTCGTCGCCGAATGGATAGAGGTCGAACTCCCCAAAGAGTACGGCAAATATTCCAATTGGGTTATGTATTTTGATGGCTCCAAAATGGTGGCAGAGCTAGGGGCGGGCGTCATTTTAACGTCACCTACTGGAGACGTCGTTCAGTACGTACTACAAATACTATACATAGACTCCAATAACGCAGCCGAATACGAGGCCTTATTGCATGGTCTCTGGATGGCTGTCTCCATGGGCATACAGCGCCTGCAAGTGCGTGGGGACTCAAACCTCGCAATATCTCAAATAAATGGAGACTTCGATGCCAAAGACCCAAAGATGGCAGCTTATCGCAATGACATCCTAAAAATGTCGGATCGGTTAGAGGGACTCGAGTTCCATCATGTGGCCCGAGAAAGCAATCAAGCAGCGGACATTCTTGCTCGCATAGGCGCTAAGCGCGACCCTGTCCCACCTAACATTTTTCTGGAAAGGTTTTTTAAGCCATCTGTGGTATGGCAGGGGGAGGGCGGCAGCACTAGTCTGGATCCAAACACAACCCAAGATTCCGAACACACCGATATCGTCGGAGGCTCAACCACCGAAATAACACTGTCGGCTCATCTCATTATGGCAGTCATTGCCCAATGGACCGAATCCTTCTTGGCCTACCTTAATAAGAAGGAGCTTCCTGAGGATCAGAATGAGGCCCGCTGCATTGTCCGGCGTTCGAAGGCCTACAAGGTTCATGAGGGAGAGCTCTATAAGAAAAGCGCTACCGGAGTTCTTCAACGATGTATCTCCGAGGAAGAGGGGCGGCAGCTCTTGGCTGAAATTCATGTCGGACTCGGCGGTCACCACGCCGCAGCTCAGACCCTTGTTAGCAAGGCCTTCCGTACAGGATTTTATTGGCCGACGGCCCGAGCAGATGCACAGGACCTTGTCCAACGTTGCGTCGGATGCCAGCTCTTTGCCAACCAAAGCCATATGCCCCCCATAAGAGAAAGTATCTGCTGGTCATAGTGGATAAATTCACTAAGTGGATAGAGGCCAAACCAGTCAAAACGGCCGACGCGGGGCCGGTAATAGATTTCATATCCGGCGTGGTACACCGTTATGGTGTCCCACACAACATAATCACCGATAATGGCTCTAATTTCACAGCCGATGAAGTGAAAACCTGGTGTGCTAATCTGGGCATTAAGCTCGATTACGCCTCTGTCTATCACCCGTATACAAATGGTCAAGTCGAACGGGCTAATGGTCTTATTATGAGCGGCATCAAACCTAGACTAGTGCGGTCTTTGAAAGAATCAGGCAAGCACTAGGTGGAGGAACTCGACTCCGTACTCTGGGGGCTGCGGACCACGCCCAACTGCACTACTAGATATACACCTTTCTTCATGGTGTACAGTGCAGAAGCAGTGTTACCCTGCGATATTATCCATGAATCACCTCGAGTACGCATGTACAAAGAGAGAGAAGCCGAACTTGATCGACAGGATAGCTTAGATGCCCTGGAGGAGGAGCGCGACGTCGCAAAAGCCCGTTCCGCATTTTATCAACAACAGGCTCGCGGGTATCAAAGCAGAGAAGTGCGGGCCAAGACTTATAACGTTGGTGAACTCGTTCTACGCCTGTCGGAGAAGAAAAAGGACAAACTCAAGCCCAAGTGGGAGGGTCCCTTCATCATTGACGAAGTTCTCACCGAAGGATTGTACCGCCTGCGTGATGCGTCAGACAATCACCTGGAGCCAAACCCCTGGAATGCGGCAAGACTACGACGATTTTATGCCTAGCGCCGAACTCTATGTTCGTCTCCTTCCTCCTATTATTAATGTTATTTTTTCTCTCTTTTCGTTTTTTTATCTTTTTTCGTTTTGCTCTTTAGCCCTACGGCTTTAGTACGGCTAGACCGTCCTCCCCTAATGCATACATCTACACATATGTACGTTCATTATACCTAGGGGTTTCTCGTACAGAAGCTTGCTATTATTCTTCGAGCATCAAGCTCACCACATATGCGTTTTTCCATATGTACCTTTTCTTCTCCATTATATGCATGTATATGACTTAAGTTTTGGCCAAGCTTGGTTGCCTGGCTCCTGTGCTTATGCCCTACGTTCCTATTAGTTCGGCTAGGGCATAAAGGGAGCACCTCTATGATTATTACTGTCGGGTCATCCGGATGTGTACCTCAGACTGGGTGAAGCCGAAAGCTAGCGTTCTTAAGGGAATACTAGTTGACCCGTTGTGCCAAATGGCACAGAGACCTGCTGAAGACATGTTGTCGATGAAAATAGTTTCATGCTGTAAGAACCTTCAACTAAATCATGCTATTTTTTAAACATGTTTACATGTGTTAAACCATGCTATATTGAAAATATGTTTAGCATGTTGTGTAATCCGAGCTTGAAAAAAAATGTATGACATGTATAGACCAGCTAAGGAAGCTTTTTATTATTTGAAAATATGATTATCACGATGAGAAATCTGATTAAAAACATATTTGTATACAATGTATAGCCAGTTGACCCGCTAAAGGCATGTTGTCGATGAAAATAGTTTCATCTTGCAAGGAAATATTCGATACTGGTAATAGAAAGTCCATG
Source organism: Triticum urartu (assembly GCF_056163025.1). Classification (NCBI taxonomy): domain Eukaryota; kingdom Viridiplantae; phylum Streptophyta; class Magnoliopsida; order Poales; family Poaceae; genus Triticum; species Triticum urartu. The sequence goes on along the minus strand of NC_141873.1, from coordinate 426,010,866 downwards.
TGTTAAATCATGCTATACTGAAAATATGTTTATCACGCTGAGAAATCTGAGTTTGAAAAAAGATCATATTTCTATAACAGGTATAAATCAGTTAAGAAGCATTTTTTAGTTGAAAATATGGTTATCACGCTGAGAAATCTGAGTTTGAAAAAAACATATTTCTAAAGACCAGTTAAGCATATACTCCATTCATTCCAAATTACTCGTCGTGGTTTTAGTTCAAATTTGAATTAAAACCACAACGAATAATTTGGAACGGAGGGAGTATTTTCTAGCAGTGTATCCATGTGCACGAAAAAACATCTCTACGTTGTGCATATGCAGGCATAGGTATTTGAAAGGCACATATGCTACGTGCCTGTCTGTCCCTCATTTTCTCATTTGGACAAGAGAAGCGTACTCAACTGGTGAGATTTCTCCTTTTCTATTATTTCAGATTCTTTTTTATTGAATGACAGTACGATGTTGTCTTGGGCTCGCAACCCTCCAGGTGGCATCAGTTGCCAAGCAGAGGAGAGATCAATAGGAATCAAAACGCCAAAGATTAACCAAATCACAACAGCGAAATTGCGGTTGTTTTTCATATATACTACATGGGAGTGGCAGGTCATAGTATTGCTGAAGCGGACTAAAATTCAGGAGAACTGACGAGAACATAAATTATGTAAAGTCAGGTCTGGGTTTAAAATGGGCATATGTAGTATTTCAGTAGAGCTCAGAAAGCACAAAGGCTTAGTAACTGCAATACTAATTTACTCAATGAGGAGCTGCACAATTTACTCAAGGAAGAGCTGCTCAATGTTGTCGTCGGAACCATCTATGATAGGATGGTGGGAATTATATGTTAATGCGTACACACCTTCACAACTATAACTCTATGTAACAATGCACAAAGGAGTAGCAGCTGCAATATTAATTTACTCAAAGAAGAACTGGTCAATTCTGTCATCAGAACAAACTATGATAGGATGGTGCAAATTCTATAAACCTTGAACGGGGTGCATAGTACCTTCCAAAGAATATTAACATCAAGATGTAATAAGGAGAGAGAGAAAAATGATTGTAACTATCTTTTCCTTGTTCAAACATTTGAGAAAACTTAATCCGCCCTGCTGACTTTTGCTCCAATGTTCTCTTTTCCTTCTTTTACCTGCAAAATGAAGCATGTTGCACATTCTGTTTGGGAGAACAAACTAGCAAAATCAATGTTGTTACCAATAGACTTACATATTGCAAGAGGGATTCTAGAAGTATTTATTGCTAACTAAATTCATGAAAGACCCAAAAGCATAATAATTTTGCAGCCGGTATAAGACTCGTTTCAGCCCTGATGGTGCATCTCGAAGCCCTGCAATCGAAACTGAAACATCACTCCGCATTGAAATCTCTAAACACCAGTTCATCTAACTAATCGAGCAAGTAGCAGTCCTGCAGTGAAACGCCTAAACACCAATTCAGCTGTCCATATTATATACATCTCTGCTACTACAAAATCTAAAAAAAACTGGACCCTCAGTACATCGTCCTGGAACCTTGAACCAAGCAAGGAAAGAAGCAAAGCACTTTGTTTTTATAGATTCTATAAAAACACTTAAGGATGGTTAGCTAAGCGGAACAACAAAGATAAATATTTTAAAATGATTGAACAAGCTTCCAGTGTCCAACTCATGTTACCCAAGTGAAGTAAATTTTTACTGTCCAGGTTGGTCATTAAATTAATAATAAATCAAGTATAGCTATATGATAACATTGTCACCTCTTATTTCAATTGGTGCGTGTACCTCAGGTCAGATGCATGCCTTTGATTCCTCTCATAGTTTTTGGTCATGTTGATTAGAATTAGTCGCATGCATAGTTAATAACTGACCTGTAGTGGTAGCGAGTTTGCTTGAATGGCCTGGCCTAGTGGCTAGGATGACTGGTGGTGTAAGTTTAGGAATGAATTCACTTCTTTAACAAAATAGGAAAGGTGTGGCTTATAACATGAGGAATCAATGCAAGAAATTAAACTGCTTTCCAAGGAACCACTATTTAGGACAAAAATAACTACAACTAAGAATTATTATCTGTACATAGGTCCCGAAAAATATGAATCTTGTAACAGAAATACCTTGCAATATCTGTAGTGCATACTTCAAATAACAAATTTCTTCCTTAGTCATGCAAGAATGCACAAAGCTATTTCGCTTGCCAATGAGCAACCTTACTAACGGTCCTACAAATCAAAAGAAAATATTGATTTAAGGACAAGAAAAAAACAGCAAAAACATTTAGATATTGACATAGGCATAGCTTGCGATGATTACGAAATGAGATACAAATGGGAGCGGCCAATTATTTGTTCTTACACTGAGCAGACCGCCTCAACACATCGTCAAGACTACCTTACACCAAGTTAACATGGAGATAAATGCTTATTGACAGAAAGTGAAATGTCCTACGAGGAATAGAAACAGCAGGCTGATTATGTAAGAAAAGGCCAAGATGTCTGTTTAAAAATAGACCAGAGAGTAGACAGATCGCCCATATGCACTCACCATGCCGTTCGGAATGCAGAAACGATCTTGCAGACACTCCACAACACCAAAGGCCCAACAGGCACCACAATGACCCTGCCATTGTTAACCAATGCATACTAACTTGAGCATTTGATTGAACTTTATAGTGTTTTGGTATGCTCGAGTTACCTTTAAGTTGTATGAAACAAGGTCACATAAGGTGAACCCATCATGTGCTATTATAAAGTTCACACCATGATGAGGCTTCCGCTGGTTCACCTGCCAATCACATCAAAACTTGATTTTACACGTCGTCCTATTTTGAACTATGTAATTCTAAATCTTCCACATAAAAAGAAGTCTCAAAGCTTATTCACAGAGGCTCCTAGTCCCAGCACCTCCATACAAAGAGAATTGGTCTAAATTTCGAAATGACATCTCCAACAATATTCACAATACAGCCAATACCGTTAAGCATTCGGGTGGATCTTGGAGGAATTAATCAGAATGAGCATTGAAAACAGTGCAATTAGAATTGCAAACAAAATAAATTTGGAGGTTGCATATGTTAATAGCAGAAGCTGCACCCTGATGACACTATGGAAATAGCAAGCGTATAGTTTCAACTTTCAACAACACTGAAGGCTTAAGCTCAGGGATTTCTTTTTCGCAAACAGATAAATGTGTGTTTCCTGTATTTAGCTTAGGAATTTACAAATATTTTTAAAAATACTACAAAACATCAAGAAACAGGGCTTCAAAAGAAAGCATGTTTAGTGATGATATAACTAAGCAAGGAAAATCTTCAACTGATGGATAAAAAGGCAGGCAGGGAAAGAGCGCATCTGAACAAAATACCTGGTAGAGATCAGCAGATTGAGACACACAAGTTGCCAACACCCCCTTCATACCAGGGTCGCCCTGCAAAAACCCTCAAAATGATTAGTGGCATTCAATCATTCATCAGTGCTTGCAGAAATAAAATTGGAAATATAACAAAGAAAGTAATCAGGACAAACTCTTTTGCAGAAGTGCACTCTAAATTCAGATCAAACTGCAAAAAAATAGTTATTGAACCTAGCCTTGTTATGGTACCTATTCAAACTAAACTAAGTACAAAATATAGATAGCAAATTTAACAAAAGTAGAACGCACACGTCTGCTTGAACAGCTCTAGTAACCTGTGATATGCCAATCATGATACCTCACAAAGTATTCTCAGCACACATTGATCAATATTTATGCAAACCAGCCACCGTCGTGTCACGTTCTCACCTGCAGCTTGGGAGCAGGCCACCATCGTTGGCCACTAATGTGCCTCTTGGCGGCTGGATCCACCCCTGTTGTGGTTGTCGGCATCGATGGAAAGCAGTGTGGCTTGGAGCGGCATGCCACCGTCGACCATAAAAAGCACTACAGCTTCTGCTAATAGTATCATGCTAGCCAGTAACATATATGCATACATCCTAAATAGTAAATATAAATAATACTTCATATCATATATCATGTAAGAATAAAATTCAGCTGGCAGGCTTTTCACTATTAATTCAGTAGGAGACGGCTACCTCATCTTTTACTATTTGTTTACACCTAAAAGTAATATACGGCTTCTCACTAGTAATTCAGGAGGTAGGGCGCTCACTGAGAGTTTTTACCAATGTCAACCATATGATTCATACCTCTGTATCGATGGAAAATGCATCATAAACATGATCCTAGTCTTGTTCAGCCACTACAACTTCAAATTCAAGCCGCCGAAGAGTGGGATCTATCACATTTGGGTGCAATCAGATTCCCTTGATGGATATCTCAAGAAAATGCGATATGACTGTTTTGTAGCTTCCTTTGTATTCCTGAGTATAGTATGATGAACATTATTCAACGAGAAACCAATTTTAGCTAGCAAGAACAGAGGGTAATCCTCAAACTCACCATGGCTAAGAAAAGGCCGTCGCTTGCATGATAGCCAATTTCAACTTCCAGGGACAGAGGGTAAACTCCAAACTCACCATGGAAGAGCCTACATATGCTTTGCTCCTGCTTCTTCTGATAAAATTAACAAAGTTTAGACAAGAATAGTAGGAGCACAAGATCCTGGAGGCCCAATATGATCACACAGTGGACAAGAAACAAACCAGATATGAGATAACAGAAGGGTAACCAGATAGAGAGTACCTCAGAAAGGAAGCAAACCTCGAGCCGCAGAACATCGATCCCATGCTCCCTGACCGGTGCTCCATATTAAGCAGTGGGGAAGTGGAAGAAGGATCCAGGAGTGGTTCAAACCTCCACCAACCACCAGGTCGCACCTGACCTCGCCGGCGCCGGTCGGTGACCCTCTCCCGTCCGCCGTCGGGCCTCCCTCCTCTCCTTCCTTCTCTCCCTCTCTCCCATCTTCTCCCTCCTACAGGGACCGATCCATGTGGTCGCCCTTTGCCGCCGCCACCGGAGAGGCTCGCCTCCACGGCCGCACGCCTTAGATCTGGCGAAAGGAAAAGGAGGAAGCGACCCGCACTGTCCTGTTCTACGACGGCGGCGACATGCGCACGAGCTATGGGAAGGCGAGGAGGAGAAAAAGGCGAGGTGGTGGAGGAGGAGCCGAGGGCGACGGCGTCGTCCTTGGCCGGGCACACGCACGGAAGGGAGAGGGAGTGGTGCAGCGGCTTGTGGGGGTCGAGGGGAAGGAGAAAGGGGCTAGGGTTCGTTTGGTGGCTGGGGTGAGGAGTGGGGCGAGAGCTGCGAGACGCGGGTGATTGGGTGCGGAGCGCCTGAGCTGATTGGGACAAATCCTCCTGCACGTGGAAAGGGTCAACCTAGCCAACGAGCGACCGACATGAGCCCATTTGTCATTGGACTACGAAAACAACGCCCGAGCTGATTGGGGCAAATCCTCCTGCACGCGGAAAGGGCCAACCCAGCCAACGAGCGCCCAACATGAGCCCACTTGTCATTGGACTACGAAAACGACCGTGAAGTAAAATTAGGTTTGACTGCAGGTGAAGATCCGACGGTTTAGACGCGCCAGAAGGCAGATCGGACGGCCATCGAAGGAAGCGATCGAGGGAGCCTTCTCCATGCGAGTTGGCGAGCCTCTGTATAGTTTTAAATTCGGTCGGCGAATTATAAACGTTTCCGCATTCACTCCATTGTGAAACCCCAGAAGTTACTTACTCTACGAAAAAAAATCAGTCACAGTTCGGACATGCACATTAAACGCATGCACACCCAGAGAAAGGAACCATTAGCGGAACTATTCTCTCTGGGAGATGTTTCTTACATAATGTAATATAACATAACTAGCCGGATACACATTGTCTGTTCAAGCAACTATGACCCCTACGCCTGGTTCCCATGCATACCCCGGCATATTCTACCGTTAGGGTATTCGGAAACACTCCGCACCTTCGGGTCCAAACGTCGAAGTGAAAAGGTCGGCCATGAAAATTGTTTTTATTATCCAGCTAGAAGGAAAGTACATAGTCACTTAAGACTTAAAGACTTCCTCCTCTATACCGTCCAGCAAGCGGTCTAACTTACAATCCTGTTGGGAATATCTAGCGGCCACCTCCACTTGGTCATATACTAAACTAACGGAAATTTCTTCCCCATTCACTAGTAGAAAACAGGGCTATGGTCCAGGCCGGCTCAGCCCATTAGTCCCGGTTCAGTGTAGAACCGGGACTAATGTGGGCATTGGTCCCGGTTCGTGAGCCCAGGGGGCCGGCCGGGCCACGTGGGCCATTGGTCCCGGTTCGTCTGGACCTTTTGGTCCCGGTTGGTGGGACGAACCGGGACCAATGGGCCTCGCTCCTGGCCCACCACCATTGGTCCCGGTTGGTGGCTTGAACCGGGACCAAAGGCGTCCCTTTAGTCCTGGTTCATGTCATCAACCGGGACCAATGAGGTGCCTATATATACCCCCTTGCGCAAGAGCAGAGCACAGTGCTCTGTTTTTTCTGGCCGAGGGGGAGAGGCCTTTGTGGTGCTCTAGCTCACCTCCTATGCACATGAGGTGTTCGATGGAATGCCCGAGCCACACTACTTAAGCTTTCTCCTCTCGAAACTCGACCTCCAAGCTCCATTTTCCTCGAGATTTGTCTAGATTTAGCGGTCCGTCACGCCCCGTCCCCGTCTTCACCGCCGTCGATCACCCGCGCCGATCTCATCACCGACACCACCATGGTGAGCCTCTTGTTCTTATCTTCTTTCTGAAAGGAAAAATATTCTTACTTGTATGTTTAGATAGATACTTGTATCATTTTCTTACATTTATTATTGCATCTTATATAGTGCGATGGTTTTGGTATCCGCCCCCGTCGGCCCTCGTCCTGTCTATGATTCGGATTTGGTATGTATATTATCTTTATAACTATTGGTTCATTTATTGTTTATGAAAATTATGCCGACCAACGTGACATAGATTTTATTTATCTAGGATGTATGTGAATCGGAAATGCCAACCGACCCTATTGTCGAGAGGTTAAATTTAGTTGAAGAAGAAAACAATTTGTTGAAGGAAAAAATAAAAAAAATTGAGGAGGAGAAGATGATATTGGAGTTGCATGTTGCGGATGTCGTCGATGATCACAAGATCAAGATGGATGCAATGCGCTTGAAGATTAGAAAGATTAGAAAATATGCCATTCATACCGAGGCTTGGTATCATTATGCCGTTGGATTAATTGTTACCTTGGTTGCGATTATGATCGCATTTGTTTTCGCATTGAAATGTTTTACATAGTTTCAATGTATGGTTTAATTAATTAGATGCTCTGGAGAGCTATATGTTGTTAGATGAGAACTATGTATGCACTTTGGTTTTAATGTGATGATGAACTTCTATTAATTTGGACACTTAATTATATATAATGCACGCAGATGAACCGGCAATGGATGTACGGTGACAGACACACCCGCGAGTACATTAAGGACGTGCATGAGTTTCTCGATGCGGCTGAGGCAAACAAGCAGAATGGTTTTATGTGTTGTCCATGCACTAAATGTGGGAATACGAGGTCTTACTCTAACCGGAAAATCCTTCACTCCCACCTGCTTTACAAGGGTTTCATGCCACACTATAATGTTTGGACGAGGCACGGAGAAATAGGGGTTATGATGGAAGACGGCGAAGAAGAAGAGTACGATGACAACTATGTGCCCCCTGAATACGGTGATGCTGCAACGGGGGCAGCTGGTGAAGATCAAGAGGAACCAGACGATGTGCCCAATGATGCTGCCACGGGTGAAGCTGCTGAAGATCAAGAGGAACCAGACGATGTGCCCCATGATGATGATCTCCGCCGGGTCATTGTCGATGCAAGGACGCAATGCATTAGTCAAAAGGAGAAGCTGAAGTTCGATCGCATGTTAGAGGATCACAAAAAAGGGTTATACCCCAATTGCGAAGATGGCAACACAAAGCTCGGTATCGTACTGGAATTGCTGCAGTGGAAGGCAGAGAATGCTGTGGCTGACAAAGGATTTGAGAAGCTACTGAAAATATTGAAGAAGAAGCTTCCAAAGGATAACGAATTACCCGACAATACATACGCAGCAAAGAAGGTCGTATGCCCTCTAGGATTGGAGGTGGAGAAGATACATGCATGCCCTAATGACTGCATCCTCTACCGCGATGCATACAAGGATCTGAACGCATGCCCGGTATGCGGTGCGTTGCGGTATAAGATCAGACGAGATGACCCTGGTGATGTTGACGGCGAGCCCCTCAGGAAGAGGGTTCCTGCGTAGGTGATGTGGTATGCTCCTATAATACCACGGTTGAAACGTCTGTTCAGAAACGAAGAGCATGCCAAGTTGATGCGATGGCACAGTGAGAACCGAAAGAAAGATGGGAAGTTGAGAGCACCCGCTGACGGGTCGCAGTGGAGAAAAATCGAGAGAAAGTACTGGGATGAGTTTGCAAAGGACCCAAGGAATGTATGGTTTGCTTTAAGCGCGGATGGCATTAATCCTTTCGGGGAGCAGAGCAGCAATCACAGCACCTGGCCCGTGACTCTATGTATGTATAACCTTCCTCCTTGGATGTGCATGAAGCGGAAGTTCATTATGATGCCAGTTCTCATCCAAGGCCCTAAGCAACCCGGCAACGAAATTGATGTGTACCTAAGGCCATTAGTTGAAGAACTTTTACAGATGTGGAATGGAAACGGTGTACGTACGTGGGATGAGCACAGACAGGAGGAATTTAACCTTAAGGCGTTGCTGTTCGTGACCATCAACGATTGGCCCACTCTCAGTAACCTTTTAGGACAGACAAACAAAGGATACCACGCATGCACGCACTGTTTAGATGACACTGAAAGTATATACCTGGACAAATGCAGGAAGAATGTGTACCTGGGCCATCGTCGATTTCTTCCGACCAACCATCAATGTCGAAAGAAAGGCAAGCATTTCAAAGGCGAGGCAGATCACCGGAAGAAGCCCGCCATGCACACCGGTGATCACGTGTTTGCTATGATCAATGATTTACACTACGTAATCTTTGGAAAGGGTCCCGGTGGACTAGCTGTTCCGAATGACGCTGAGGGACACGCACCCATGTGGAAGAAGAAATCTATATTTTGGGACCTACCCTACTGGAAAGACCTAGAGGTCCGCTCCTCAATCGACGTGATGCACGTGACGAAGAACCTTTGCGTGAACCTGCTAGGCTTCTTGGGTGTGTATGGGAAGACAAAAGATACACCTGAGGCACGAGAGGACCTGCAACGTTTGCACGAAAAAGACGGCATGCCTCCGAAGCAGTATAAAGGTCCTGCCAGCTACGCTCTTACGAAAGAAGAGAAAGAAATCTTCTTTGAATGCCTGCTCAGTATGAAGGTCACGACTGGCTTCTCGTCGAATATAAAGGGAATAATAAATATGCCAGAGAAAAAGTTTCAGAACCTAAAGTCTCATGACTGCCATGTGATTATGACGCAACTGCTTCCGGTTGCATTGAGGGGGCTTCTACAGGAAAACGTTCGATCAGCCATTGTGAAGCTATGTGCATTCCTCAATGCAATCTCTCAGAAGGTGATCGATCCAGAAATCATACCAAGGCTAAGGAGTGATGTGGTGCAATGTCTTGTCAGTTTCGAGCTGGTGTTCCCACCATCCTTCTTCAATATTATGACGCACGTCCTAGTTCATCTAGTCGACGAGATTGTCATCCTGGGGCCCGTATTTCTACACAATATGTTCCCCTTTGAGAGGTTCATGGGTGTCCTAAAGAAATATGTCCGTAACCGCGCTAGGCCAGAAGGAAGCATCTCCATGGGCCATCAAACAGAGGATGTTATCGGGTTTTGTGTTGACTTCATTCCTGGCCTTAACAAGATAGGTCTCCCTAAATCACGGTATGAGGGGAGACTGACTGGAAAAGGCACTCTGGGAAGAGACTCAATAATATGCAGGGACGGATATTCTTGGTCTCAAGCACACTACACAATTCTACAGAACTCTACCTTGGTGACCCCGTATGTCGATGAACACAAGAACAGTCTGCGCTCCAAACACCCGGAGCAGTGCGACGACTGGATTACATGTGAACACATCAGGACTTTCAGCAGTTGGTTGGAAACACGTCTCAGAGGTGACAACACTGTTTGTAATGAGTTGTACTTGTTGTCCAGGGGACCATCTTTGACTGTATTGACTTACAAAGGATACGAGATAAATGGGAATACATTTTACACGATCGCCCAATATCAAAAGAGCACCAACCAAAACAGCGGTGTCCGCTTTGATGCAGCAACCGAGAGCGGAAAGGACATATATTATGGTTACATAGTGGACATATGGGAACTTGACTACGGACCTGATTTTAAGGTCCCTTTGTTTAAGTGCAAATGGGTCAATCTGTTAGGCGGCGGGGTACAGGTAGACCCACAGTACGGAATGACAACAGTGGATCTGAAAAATCTTGGGTACACTGACGAACCGTTCGTCCTAGCCAATGATGTGGCACAGGTTATCTATGTGAAGGACATGTCTACCAAACCGAGAAAAAGAAAAGATAAGGAAGCGAATACATCATACGATGAGCCAAAGCGCCACATAGTTCTTTCAGGAAAAAGAGACATCCTGGGAGTGGACGGCAAGACAGACATGTCTGAAGATTATGAAAAGTTTCATGAAATTCCTCCCTTCAATGTCAAGGCTGACCCAAGCATCCTGATAAACAATGAAGATTATCCATGGTTACGGCGCAATAAGCAAATGACACAAGCGAAGAAAAAGTGAAGACTTTCTCCCGCAATAAGCAAATGCTATGTGGGTGAAATTATGATACCATCCCAACTTTCAACTTTTTCAGAGTTCATTTGAAATGCTTTCATGTCTTATGGTTCGAAACTTTGATACTTCGAAAGTGATTGTCCATTTTGTACACGAAGTGCATCAAGTTTTTGTCGTAACCCTCTCTACTTTTTGGAACATGCTATGTGGGTGAAATGATGATAGCATGCCAACTTTCAACCTTTTCAGAGTTCATTTTGAAATGCTTTCCAATTTCAGAGTCATTTAGCTCAAAGAATGAATTAATAGCAAACATAATGAACTACAAAACTTTTATGAAAATAAAAACAATCAATTAAAATATTATGTTATGATCAACTAAAATAAAACTATAATATTCTTCAATAGCAAAAAGAATATAATTTGTGTGACCTAAAATCAAACTATAAGTATTTAATTGTAAGTATAAATAAAAAATAAATAGCAAAGAAGAAAAAAATTCTAATTTTATAGTAAAGTTATTCATAAACTAGTGATTCACACAAATTTTTAAAAATTCAAATTTAAACTATTTAAAATTTAAAACTAATGGCACTAACAGAAAGTTTATAATTTTTGTGACCTAAAAGCAAAAAGAAATCACTAAAAAACTGTAAGTATTTAGTTTTAAGTAGAAATAAAAAATAAATAGAAAATAAATTCTAATTTTATAGTAAAGTTATTCATAAACTAGTGATTCACACAAATTTTTAAAAATTCAAATTTAAACTATTTAAAATTTAAAACTAATGGCACTAACAGAAAGTTTATAATTTTTGTGACCTAAAAGCAAAAAGAAATCACTAGAAAACTGTAAGTATTTAGTTTTAAGTAGAAATAAAAAAATAAAAAACCAAAAAAATGTAGAAATAAAAAAGAAAAAACCAAAAAAAATGCCACCTACTGGGCCTCCACGGCCTGAATACGACTAGAAACCCTACATGGGCCAGGATTCAGGCCCGCAGAAGGCCCAATAGGCCCACAGGCAAAGCAGTGTCAAATTAGGCCCATAGGCCTGCAGTTCAGAGGAGTTCGAGAGGGAGGAGGCAGCAGAGCTTATAAACTGGTGTTGGGCGCTATCAACTAGCGATGTGGGACTAAACTTTTGGGCGCGGGGCAGCACAAGGGTATTGGTCCCGGTTGGTGGCACCAACCGGGACTAAAGGTGGCATTGGTCCCGGTTGGTGGCACCAGCCGTGACCATTGCGCCCCTTTAGTCCCGGTTGGTGCCACCAACCGGGACCAATGGGCTTCGCTTCCCGCCCTTTAGGCTGCCGAAAAGAGGCCATTGGTCTCGGTTCATGGCACCAACCGGGACTAATGCCCACCTTTAGTCCCGGTTGCTGCCACGAACCGAGACTAAAGCCTCTTCTATATAAGGCCACACTTTGGAATTTTTCATTCTCATCTTGCAGTTGCCGCCCCTGACGCCGCCAGGCTGCCCCGACGCCGCCCGCCCCCATCGTCGCCGTCGCTCGCGCCGATCGTCGCCGTCGCCCGCGCCCATCGTCGCCGTCGCCCGCGACGCGCGCCGCCCCGGCCCGCCCCCGTCGCCGTCGCCCTCGTCCCTGCCCCGACGCGCACCGTCCCGTCCCGCCCTCGCCGTCGCCTGCGCCGGCCCCTTGCCCGCCGCCCGCCGCCCCGGCCCGCCGTCGCCGTCGCCCGCGTCTCCTACCCCAAGCGCGCGCCCACTGCCCCGTCGCCATCCTCGCCGCCGACTCCGCGGTCCTCCTTTGGTCCGGCCGGCGCCCTAGCTAGCATTTTTTTTCATATATATGCTTTTTTTCATATATATGCTTGTTTTTTATATATATGTATATATATGTTCTCTGTGTATATATCTATGTTCATGTATATATGCAAAAGATAGTTTTTTAGAAAAATTAGGATTTTTTTCTGTTCATAGATTTTTTTGGTGATATTAATTATTGTAAATATGAAAATGTTTGTATATTCATATGAACAAATGAATTAGAAGAGGGAGAAGAAGAGGGGGTCGAGAGGGGGTCTAGGGTCGCCGAGAGGTCGAGAGTCGTCGAACATGAGAGGAGGAAGAGGATAAAAAAAAGAAGAGGAATAAGAAAAGAAAAAGAGGAGAAGAAAGAATAGAGGAGAAGATCTCCTCTATTCTTTCTTCTCCTCTTTTTTCTTCTTCTTCCTCTTTTTTTATCGGGAACGTGGGTCGTCGAGGGTCGCCGAGCGGTAGAGGAAGAAAAAAAAGAGAGGGGTCGACGATCGCCTAGGGGTCGAGGGTCGAGAGGGGGTCTAGGGTCGCCGAGAGGGGAGAGGAAGACGAGGAGAAATAAATAAGAAGAAGAAAAAAGAAGAAAAAGAAGAGGAGAAGAAGAAAGGAATAGAGGAGAAAAGAGAAAATAGAATATATATATATATTCTATTTTCTCTTTTCTCCTCTATTCCTTTCTTCTTCTCCTCTTTTTTTTCTTCGACACGTGGGGGGGGGGGTCGAGAACGCCGGACATTCATGAGAGAGGCGAGGAAGAAGGGGAAGAAGAGGAGAGGAAGAAGAGGAAGTCTTCTCCTCTATTCTTTCTTCTCTTCTTTTTTCTTCTTCTTCTTCCTCTTTATTTTATCAGGAACGAGGGTCGTCGAGAGGGTCGCCGAGCGGTAGAGGAGAAACCCTAAATAGAAAGTATCGTCGGTGTGAGATACATGTACCGTCGGTGTCGGACACTACACCCACATCCCACAAGTGGCGCGGGCTTCAACGCCCACGTCACTTGTGGGACGTGGATGTAGTGTCCGACACCGAAGGCCACATGTATCTCACACCCACGATACTTGCTAGCTACTTAGGGTTTCCTCTACCGAAAAGAAGAGGAGAAATAAATAAGAAGAAGAAAAAAGAAGAAAAAGAAGAGGAGAAGAAGAAAGGAATAGTGGAGAAGAAGAGAAAATAGAAATTCTATTTTCTCTTCTTCTCCACTATTCCTTTCTTCTTCTCCTCTTTTTTTTCTTCTTTTCTTCTTCTTCTTCTTCTTCTTCTTCTTATTCTTATTCTTATTAGCCGAAAGTAGAGAGAGGTTTCCTAGTGTCAAAGTATTGAAGAAATCCATGCCTTCATCATTAGCCGGAAGTAACCAGGGCATGTTGGTACGAAGTTCTGCAAAGTTGTTCTGGAATGGAGTCCCGGATAGAATAATCCGCCTTTTGGTACCAATTCAGCAAAGGCCTTCCAAATAGCGATATTCGGAAGGCTCTTGCTGAACTTTGTACCAAAAGGCGGATTATCCTATCTGGGAGTCCGTTCCAGAACAACTTTGAAGAGCTTCGTACCATCATGCACATGTTACTTTCGCCTAATGGTGAAGACATGGTTTTGTTGAATCCTTTGACACTATGCAACCTCCCGACCCCTCGGCGATCCTCTTGAACATGAGAGGAAGAAGAGGATCGTCGAGGGGTCGAGGGTTCCAGGGTCGTCGAGGGGTCGAGGATCGCCGAGGGGTCGAGAGAGGTTTCCTAGTGTCAAAGTATTGAAGAAATCCATGCCTTCATCATTAGCCGGAAGTAACCAGGGCATGTTGGTACGAAGTTCTGCAAAGTTGTTTTGGAATGGAGTCCCGGATAGAATAATCCGCCTTTTGGTACCAATTCAGCAAAGGCCTTCCAAATAGTGATATTCGGAAGGCTCTTGCTGAACTCTGTACCAAAAAGCGAATTATCCTATCTGGGACTCCGTTCCAGAACAACTTTGAAGAGCTTCGTACCATCATGCACATGTTACTTTCGCCTAATGATGAAGACATGGTTTTGTTGAATCCCTTGACACTAGGCAACCTCCCGACCCCTCGGCGATCCTATCGAACATGAGAGGAAGAAGAGGATAAAAAAAGAAGAGGAAGAAGAAAAAAAGAGGAGAAGAAAGAATAGAGGAGATCTTCTCCTCTATTCTTTCTTCTCCTCTTATTTTTCTTCTTCTTCCTCTTTTTTTATCGGGAACGAGGGTCGTCGAGGGACATAGATGTAGTGTCGTCGTTGTCGATATATACCCCCTCCCGATAGCTTACTATGATTAGGTAGCTAGTTCTACGTTTGGCACTAATATATCCATCTGTCATGTTTGAATAATAATTGCCATGTTGTAAATATTTGTAGAAACTATGGACACCGCCCTAGACGAAGCAACAAAAGAAGCGTTGTTGAGGGACATAATCGTAGAAGGAAGTGATGCCATCTCGTTGTTTCTCAACGAAACCGATGGTCTGGAAGGAGAGGGTGAACAAGCTGGCTACGGTGACCTAATGCCGGTGCAAGAAGAAGAACATGAGGACGGCTCCGGTGACCCAATGCCGGTGCAAGAAGGAGATCGTGATGACGGCTCCGGTGACCGAACCGAGTCCGGCCAGGTATATATATTAGTTAAGCCTATGCTGACTAGCTGATTGATGCATTCATTGTTTTGATATGTACACATGTTAATTAAGTCTTTGTTCTTTTTTCTAGCCCTCCGGATCGAGCACAACTTCGGTAAAGAGACGAGGCCCGAAGAAAAAGTTGAGCTCGGATGAAAAGTTTGAGATCATAGCAATCGCGCCCGACGGCCAACCTATTGAACCCCTCCGGACAAAGAGTGCATTTGTTGCTCAGTGCGGGGTTCTGGTTAGGGACAAGATCCCGATAAGCATCCAGCAATGGTTTAAGCCGGCTACAGAAGACCCTGAGGTGTCTTATGTCAATGATATGCAGAAAAATGATCTTTGGACTGAGCTGAAGTCAAATTTCACCCTACCGCCAGAGGATAATCCAGAGAACCCAATTAAAGAGAAATTAATCAAGTCTTTTGCTCTAAAGAGGATGGCAGAACTATTCAGGAGGTGGAAGAAAGAGCTGAATAAGTTTGTCGAAAATAATGAGACACCAGAATTCAAGGGCAGATATGAGAAGATCAGAGATCACTGGCCCGCATTTGTGGCCTACAAGACATCGGAAAAGAGTCAGAAGATGTCGGCGACAAACAAGCAAAATGCTACGAAGAAGAAGCTTCACCATCGCACGGGGTCAGGTGGCTACCTCGTAGCCCGACCTAAGTGGTCCAAGAGTGAGAATGATCTGGTTCATAAAGGGATCGAACCAGAGACAAATAACTGGCCAGACCGTTGCCGGACTTGGTTCTTCGGGGCTGGTAGAACCCTGGACCCTGAAACAGGGAAGTGCATTTGGACGAACGATCAAATGGACATACCAGTCAGTAAGCTTAAGCAGTATATCGAAGCAGCGCAGGAAGGGACGTTCTTTCCAGACAGAGAGAACGACGAGCTCACAATGGCCCTCGGGAATCCTGAGCACCCTGGACGGACACGAGGCACGCCAGGCTCCGTTCCGTGGAAGGTTGGGTTTCCGGACGCAGGCGGTTACAAATCCCATGAGAGGAGGAAAAAAGTGCAGCAGACCCAAATGCAGGCGCTGCAAGCAAGGGTAGACGCGATAGAGGAACGAGAAGCAAATCGTAGCAAATGTACTGCCGAAGCCTCCCCCGAAGCTACCCCGCCATCTCAGCGCAGAAGCAGCGTGGCTTCCACTGAGCTGCTTCAGCCAGAGCATGCCTTGACGGCTCCTGCCAGCTATCCCGTGGATGCTATCACGGAGTCTCGAAATTGCCACCTTATGACGCAATGGATGAATTTGAAGGTCAAGGCGGCTGTTGGCTCTGTTTATCCTACTGAACCTGGTGCAACTTTTCACTGCCGGCCGATTCCAGAAGGATATGCTAGGGTGATGGTGGATGAGATAACGGAGGGATTTGAGGACCTCCAGCTTGACCACCCTACCGGTGAAGGGGAGACTCGGCTGGGGTCTGCTTTGAAGACTCCATGCCTATGGCGGAAGGAGCTCATCAACCTTCCGAACTGGACGCCTCCGCCTCCTCCTCCTCCTCCTCCGGCGAGTCAGGGCACTCCGCCTCCACCGCCTCCTCCTCCGGCGAGTGACGATCAGGGCCCCCGGCCGGCTCCTTCTCCGGCGCGTGGCGGCACTCCGCCTCCTTCTCCGCCTGCGCCGACGCGCCCGAGCAGCCAGCCTCCTCCTTCTCCGCCTCGTCAGCAAGGGCGGAAGAGACCTGCCGCCGCTCCAGCTGCTCCGGCGCGTCGTAGTCCTTCTCCTCCGCCTCTTAAGCAAGTAAAGAAGACAACCGCTACGTCTGCTCGGTCGGCGTCTAGCAGTACAACCAGAGGCGGGAGGACATACAGATTCGGTCCTTCTCTGAAGACTCCAGAGAAGTTACCATACGAGAGGACCCAGGAGGAGAACGCCGAGATCGCGCGAGAAGAAGTGAAGAAATTCTTTAAAGGGGTGAAAGCAAAGAAACATCCACCTCCGGAGGAGAAGGTAGATCGGGTGAAAGTGAAGCGCACTCTGGCTGCCCTGACAAAACCACCGAAGTCTGATCCGCCGAAAGGAAACTATGACCGCATTATTGGAAAGGAATTTGCCAAAGCGGAGCGGTCGGGAAGTACTGTCAGTGATCAAAGGCTGAAAGAACGACGAGCTGGGAAACAAATTGCCCAGCTCGGCGAACAAGCGAAGCAATCGTGCCCCCCGCTCAAGGTGCCTAGCCACAACGTCGATAATGATCCGAGGATGGTGCCCGGTTATAGCAATCTTGTAGATTACCTGCCCGAAGAAGTACATTATGAACCCATGGACGTGCAGATACAAAGATACGAGTACGGGAAGCCTCTCGTCAAAGATGAAAGATCTCTATCAACGATGATGCGAAGATTGCATGATTGGTACTTGAAAATCTGCAGAGACTCTGGGGGGGGAGTACTTTGTATGCGAGAGTTAAACCGGAGCATGACCTCGTTGGAATTGATCTGTTGCCTGTTCCATTTGAGGAGTTCTATCAGTTTTTCAATCAATTGGCCCTCGATAAAACAACGGTTGCCTGCTACTGTCTGTAAGTAGTACTACTTCTATCATTAAGTTTCTCTATATAGCTTAGCTCTTTCATTGCATGTATTTATAATCATCCTCACTATATTATGCAGATTGAAGATCGTCGAATTGAAGAAAAGACAAGTCGGTGATATTGGGTTCATTAACACATATCTCATAGATGCAACTCAGGTTAAACTTCATGCCGCAGCTACCGAGGCCAGCTTGCTACGATCGTTCGTAATAAATCAAAACAAAGATATAATACTCTTTCCTTACAACTTCAGGTGAGTGTTACTGTCTTGTGCGTATTCGGTTTCCCTTATATATTAGTCAAGGTTATAGTAATGTAATTGATGAGTTATGCATGTGTGTGCAGTTACCACTATATTCTCCTAGAGATTAATCTTGAGCAGGGAGTAGTAACCGTCTTGGACTCTAAACGAAAAGATCCCAAGGAGTATGCGGACATGACTGAAATCCTCAAGAAGTAAGTTAAATCGATCATTATCCACCATATCAGCAACTTTGCTCATTTCCTGATATCAAGTAATTGTTTTCTTTGTCCGGCAGGGTTTGGAGAAAATTCACCAAAACAATTCCGGGACTGCCGAAGGAGCTGGAATTTAGACACCCGAAAGTAAGTACTATAGTAGCATGTTCCGCGCATCTCCTAGTGATTCAAGTGCTAGTTTCATCAATACCATTTAGCATTCTTGCTTATCAGTTTGATTGACCTCTATTTCTTGTAAAGTGGTTGTGGCAGGAACAAGGGAATGATTTCTGTGGATACTACATCTGCGAGTCCATCCGCCACACGACCTGTGAGCGGGGCGGGTACTCTAACGAACAATATGAAGTACGTAAATAACAACATTCACAATTTTATTTTATTACCATCATTTGTGTTGAGTTTCATTCATTTATATATATATATATATATGTATTGACCCCCTTCTTCAAATTAGATGTTTCGGAAGCGGGATGAACTCCTAGCACCAGCTCGCATGCGAGCAATTCAAGAGGAATTGGCGGCATTCTTTCTTGACCACATGATCCCTGAAGACGGAGAATTCTATGTGGACCCTGAGTCCGTATGATTATATTTGTAAGAGATAATTATTGTATATATGTAGCCGGTAGTGTCAGATAGATATACGAGAACTTGTTGTTCGACCAATCTCTCGGAGAAGGAGAGGTGGTCGATATCACTTCTCTCTGTATATATGCATATATGTTCATGACGATCTTCTGTTTCCTTCGTTTGCTTACTAGCTAGCTAGCGTGTCTAGTCCTCTCTCTATACGTATGTATAGTACGTAGCGTCGACCAAGCACGGACATAAGAGAGGACACTTCTCTCTATTAATTATAACTAGCTAACACAATATATGAAACACCTAAATTAACCCCGCAAAACCCCCAACCCCCCCCCCCCTTTCAAAAAAAACAAAAACCCCAGCCACAGAAGTGCTGACGCGTGGATGCCTATTGGTCCCGGTTGGTGCCACCAACCGGGACCAAAGGGTCTCCTGACTGGGCTCTGCCCACTGCCCACGTGGAGGGCCTTTAGTCCCGGTTCTGGATTGAACCGGGACTAAAGGGGGGAGGTATTAGTACCGACACTTTAGTCCCGGTTCCTGAACCGGGACTAAAGGCCCTTACGAACCGGGACTATAGGCCCTTTTTCTACCAGTGATTTGACCCTAGCGGTCCGACCCGGGCCATGTGATTCAGATCTAGCTTGGTATACCGCGTTTTTACCATGGCCCAGGCCTCTCGCGCACCCTCTCGGCAAGCCGATATCTTCCACATTCGGATACGCCACCGCGCTCCCTTGAATAGCTCTACAAGCTTCTCCATACTCCCTGGAGGGGAGGTGGATGTCCATAAGTCCTTGGCTACACTCCGCATTGCCTGCCGAGCTTGCTCGTGCAACTGCGACAGCCCTTGCAGAAGATCACTTGCTGATCCGGACACCTCCTCTTCGGGACGGCCTGTCAACATACCTGCAATCATAGCTATATCAGCTAATTTCACCCCCAAACTATCAATAGATAAATTTGGCCACATACTGAATATGCCGCCTCGCAGCTTTTTGTTCTCCTTCACGGAGTCTGCCAGCTGGGCCTGTACATCTTTCAGTTCTTCGCGCATTTGGGTGTTCGCATCCTGGAGCTTGTTTTTCTCCTGAACAACTTTTGTTACCACATGCTCGCCCGCTGCTAGCAGTTTTTTGGCTCCATGTTCTCCGTTTCGAGCGGCGTCTAGCTGTTCTTGCAGTTGGTCTAACGATCCGATAAAAAGGTAAGCAACTAGGTTAGCATTACTAGTGTACCATTATGTTTTCTTGACAGAGGGAAGCATTACCTGGAGACGCCTTCTTGGATCTCTCCAGTTCGGCACAGGCAACAGTTAGCTGCGTTTGACACTTTTCTAGCTCCTGGGCTAGCAGGCCGTTCTTCTCTGTAAGAACCTGGTTATACAACGTGTACCAACTGCTTCAAGTCTCGGGGGCTACTGGCATATGGTTATCATATTCGGACAAAGTAAACTTACCCGTACATCTTTTAAATGCTGCTTTATAGCTCTGTTAAGCCCATCTCGAGAAGCTTGGATATAAGCATTAGCCGAGCTGAAGGCGTTAAATGCCTCTTCTGAAAAACCAGGGTCTTGTAAAATGGCCCTGTGGCGCGGATGATTCATGGCGCTCTCCACTTCTGAGTTGGTGACGGGTACATCATCCAAATCCTTGGCTGGAGGACAGTCCGGCGTCACCCCCGCATCAGCCCCCATCTTCACGGCAGGATCTGGATCCTGGCCGCAAGAAGTACGACTGGCCGAACCCCCGGATATAGTCCGGCACACCTTTTTCCTGATACAGGGTGAATAGAAAGGTCACAGTTGGATGTGACTTCCAAGGTGCATATTTGCAAATTCATACCTCTTTGATGAAGGCTTGGCCGTATCTTCGTTTGCTTTCCTCTTCGAAGGCCTACCTGGTGGGGGTGACGCTCTCTTCAGAGATGCCCCCGGGGCCACATGGCGCGCTTAACGCCTCCCCCTTTTGAGCACAGGACAGTGCGGTGGGTGAGGAGGAATGAGAAACTCTCTTGGACAAGGTATCTCCGGATTACTTACACGTGAAGCAGGAAGGAGACCGGGGTAATGGGCGATGATGGGTACATCTGTACCATCATAGCTCATCTCATAGAATATTCCATCCTCGAGCTCCACAAATATGTCCGGATCCTCTTCATATCCAGGTTCAAGATCCCGGTTGCAATTTTCCGGCTGAGGAGCAGGGTCATGGATCCCCTCGACAGCCTTTCGACATTCCTGTTATAAGCAGATAAGATACTGCCTGTCAAGAATGATTCAGGGACATGAGTAAAATAGTTGAGCTGAAGCTTACCCAGCTGGGAGGTTTATACATGGAAAATCCGTCTCGATGTTGGAGACGGGTGAACTCCTCTTTCTCCCATTTATACAGCTCGGCCATTATTTTGGCCAGGCGGCGGGGGTCTTCAGGCCTTTCCGACCATAGCGTGAGGCATCGTCTTCCCCGTTATAATGCCACATGGGCAGCCCTCTGTATTGGAGTGGATGGACCCCCCGTACTATAGATGTCGCCATTACCTCGACTATTAACAATCCGGACTGGGCAAGCGTCTTAATCTTGCCCAGCAGCAGACTGATCTCTGCACTATCCTCTTCCTCGAGGCTCCGAGGACGCCAGCTATGGCGTTTCTCCAGCGGGGCACTTGAAAACTCGGGGAGGCCGATACGGACGGGGTCGGGTGGAGCGACTTCGTTGATGTAGAACCATTCAAAAGGCCACTCTTCAGAAGCTTTCTTCGGCGTGCCGGACAAGTATCCCGTCCCGGTGATGCGCCACAATTTGGCGCCTCCCACTTCAAAAATTGACCCACCTTGATTACGAGGGATGCGGCAGAACAGTCTTCTCCATAAATCGAAATGGGCCTCGTAGCCCAGAATAGCTCGCATAAAGCGACGTAACCCGCAATATGAAGGATAGAGGCGGGAGTGAGACAGTGCAGTTGGAGGCCATAATACTCCAGGAAACCTTAGAGGAAGGGATGGATCGGGAATCCGACACCTCTTAACAAGAAGGGTACGAAGCATACTCGCTCTCCCCTGGACGGATTGGGGAAGTTCTCCGTTTGAGCCCCGCCCTTGAAGGTCGTCATCCCTGCTCGTACGGGGACCAAGTCCGCGGGGGGAGAAAGCCCTGTGTTTGCAGCTTCGCCAACTGACTGTGGGATATGGAACATCTCTCCCAATCACCCTTCTTGGAGCCGTGGGGACGAGAGGAAGAGCTAGGAGCGCTAGCCATGTTGGGGTGGTTTTTCTTAGCAAGCTCTAAGGATTTTTCGCGGGGTGTGGAATGGATCTGAGATTGATTCTCTTTAAATAGGCACCTTTGTGGTACGGTCGGGGTGGTATATGCAAAAATACCCTGACCTCTCGCATTCGCTCGACACGTGGAAACTAAAGTTGTTGATGCACAGAAGCCGAGGAGTACAACATTAAATGGAAGGTCGAACACACTACTCGGAAGTCATCGGTGGAGGAACCCGCCTTGCAATGTCGAAGATAATCTATGCGCCGAACACCTCCTCATTGAAGACTAGTTCGGGGCTACTGAGGGAGTCTTGGACTAAGGGGTCCTCGGGCATCCGGCCTGTTAGCCATGGGCCGGACTGATGGGATGTGAAGATACGAAGACCGAAGACTGCACCCGTGTTCGGATGGGATTTTCCATGGCGTGGAAGGAAAGCTTGGCGGCCAACTAGGTAGATTCCTTTCTCTGTAACCGACCTTGTGTAACCCTAGATCCCTCCCGTGTCTATATAAACCGGAGGGCTAGGTCCGTAGATAGGCCGAATACTCATTACCCTAGTCATACATGCTTGACTTCTAGGGTTTAGCCATTACGATCTCGAGGTATATCAACTCTTGTAATACTCGTATTCATCAATATCAATCAAGCAGGACGTAGGGCATTACCTCCATAGAGAGGGCCCGAACCTGGGTAAACATCGTGTCCCCTGTCTCCTGTTACCATCGACCTTAGACGCACAGTTCGGGACCCCTTACCCGAGATCCACAGGTTTTGACACCGACACCCTCCAGGGCTAGTAGTTGAAGCCGAGACCGAGCCATCCATACCCGAGCCAGTTTAGCCACACCGTCCTGCGCCTCACCACTGCCGCTCCAACTTCGCCACCCTCCACCACACCGGAGCTATTCCTGCTATGTCGTCCTTCGCCACCTCAGATATGCTTCCCCTCCATAGATATACGGCCATGGCAACACAGTCAACAATTTGGCCATGGGTTTGTCCAAGGATCCACGGTTCTCCAAAACATCAGTTCCCCGGGAGAAAAAAGAGGATCGCCGCGACATATTGAGGAGACCACACTTGCAACCGATAAGGGTACTCCTCTTCCCTTATTCGTGAAAATCTTATGTGACTGCTTGCACGGTATTCATCCCACAGAAGACAATAGTTGACCGCTTCTTCTTGATACTAGATGTTCCTAGTAACTCACGATGCACAATGTTTCTCCTCATATACTATTTCACCTTAGCTAGAGGTCCGTCGCCCCCCTGAATTTCAATTCCTGGTCAATTGATTCCCAATTAACGGAAGCATTCCCCGGTGTAACAGGCGCAGTCCGCCTATTACACTGAGGAAGCAGCACCTCGGTGTTTATCTTAGGGGCGTGTGGGGCCTAGAGCTACTGGCGCCCGATCTGGAGGTTGGATGGGATTAAAGGGATGGCCTGGGGGCGCTGCCAAGCACGGCGGTGGTGTGAGGTCGAGGGGAGGTTGATACGTCCATTTTGCATCATGCTTTTATATCGATATTTATTGCATGGACTGTTATTTCACTTTATGTCACAATACTTATGGCTATTCTCTCTTATTTTACAAGGTTTACATAAGGAGGGAGAATGCCGTCAGCTGGAATTCTGGGCTGGAAAAGGAGCAAATATTAGAGACCTATTCTGCGCAACTCCAAAAGTCCTGAAACTTCACGGGACATCTTAAAAGAAATAAAGAAAAATCCTCACCAAAGATGAAGGCCAGGGGGCCCACACCCTTCTCACAAGGGTGCGGGGCGCCCCCCCTAGGGCGCGCCCCCCTACCTCGTGGTCCCCCTGGTGGCTCTCCGACGTCCATCTTATCCTATATGAGGTCTTTTGATGAGAAAAAAATAGGAAGGGACTTTTTGGGATGAGACTCCGCCGCCATGAGGCGGAACCTTGGAGATCCAATCTAGAGCTCCGGCAGAGCTGTTCTGCCGGGGATACTTCCCTCCCGGAGGGGGAAATCATCACCATCGTCATCACCAACTCTCCTCTCATCAGGAGAGGGCAATCTCCATCAACATCTTCACCAGCACCATCTCATCTCCAAACCCTAGTTCATCTCTTGTATCCAATTCTTGTCTCAAAGTCCGGGATTGGTGCTAGTAGGTTGCTAGTAGTGTTGATTACTCCTTGTAGTTGATGCTAATTGGTTTATTTGGTGGAAGATCATATGTTCAGATCCTATATGCATATTATTACCCCTCTGATTATGAACATGAATATGCTTTGTGAGTAATTATGTTTGTTCCCGAGGACAAGGGAGAAGTCTTGCTATGAGTAGTCATGTGAATTTGGTATTTGTTTGATATTTTGATAAGATGTATGTTGTCTAGCCTCTAGTGGTGTTATGTGAACGTCGACTACATAACACTTCACCATTATTTGGGCCTACAGGAAGGCATTGGGAAGTAATAAGTAGATGATGGGTTGCTAGAGTGACAGAAGCTTAAACCCTAGTTTATGCGTTGCTTCGTAAGGGGCTGATTTGGATCCATATGTCTCATGCTATGGTTAGGTTTATCTTAATACTTTTGTTGTAGTTGCGGATGCTTGCAATAGAGGTTAATCATAAGTGGGATGCTTGTTCAAGTAAGAACAGCACCCAAGCACTGGTCCACCCACATATCAAATTATCAAAGTATCGAACACGAATCATATGAACGTGATGAAAACTAGCTTGACGATATTCCCATGTGTCCTCGGGAGTGCTTTTCCTATTATAAGAGTTTGTTTCGGCTTGTCCTTTGCTACAAAAGGATTGGGCCACCTTGCTGCACTTTATTTACTTTTGTTACTTGTTGCTCGTTACAATCTACCTTATCACAAAACTATCTGTTACCACTTATTTCAGTACTTGCAGAGAATACCTTGCTGAAAACCACTTATCATTTCCTTCTACTCCTCGTTGGGTTCGACACTCTTACTTATCGAAAGGACTACGATAGATCCCCTATACTTTTGGGTCATCAAGACTCTTTTCTAGCGCTGTTGCCAGCGAGTGTAGCGCCTTTGGTAGGTGGAATTTGGTAAGGAAAAATTTATATAGTGTGCTGAAATTTACTGTCACTTGTTACTATGGAAAGTAATTCTCTGAGGGGCTTGTTCGGGGTATCTTCACCCCATCCAGTAGAGCATAGAGTTGCTCCTCAAACTACTGAACCTATAGAAAATGAAACTCCTTTTGAATTTCCTTTGGGTATGATGGAAAAACTGCTAGCTAACCCTTTTACAGGAGATGGAACAAAGCATCCAAATGAGCACTTAATATATGTGGATGAAGTTTGAGGACTATTTAAGCTTGTAGGTATACCCGATGATGTTGCTAAGAAGAAGGTCTTCCCTTTATCTTTGAAGGGAGACGCGTTGATATGGTATAGGCTATGTGATGATATGAGATCATGGGACTATAAAAGATTGAAGTTGGAATTTCATCAAAACTATTACCCTATGCATCTTGTTCATCATGATCGCAATTATATATATATATAATTTCTGGCCTCGCGAAGGAGAAAGCATCGCTCAAGCTTGGGGGAGGCTTAAATCAATGTTATATTCATGCCCCAATCATGAGCTCTCGAGAGAAATAATTATACAAAAGTTTTTATGCTCGGCTTTCTGAAAACAATCGCACCATGGTCGATACTTCTTATGTTGGCTCTTTTATGATGAAGACTATTGAATTCAGATGGAATTTATTGGATAGAATTAAATGCAACTCTGAAGATTGGGACCTCGACGAAGGTAAGGAGTTAGGTATGACACCTAGGTTTGATTGTGTTAAATCTTTTATGGATACCGATATTTTCCGTAAGTTTAGCACTAAATATGGACTTGACTCTGAGATAGTAGCTTCTTTCTATGAATCTTTTACTACTTATGTTGATCTCCCTAAGGAGAAGTGGTTTAAATATCATCCTCCCATAGAAGTAAAAGTAGCTGCACCTATTAAAGTTGAAGAAAAGACTGTCACTTATAATGATCCTATTGTTCCTACTTCTTATGTTGAGAAACCACCTTTCCCTGTTAGAATAAAGGATCATGCTAAAGCTTCAACTATTGTTCGTAAAAGCAATATTAGAACTTATACACCTCCTGAGCAAGTTAAAGTAGAACCTAATATTGCTATTGTTAAGATCTCTTTTCTGATAATATTGATGGGCATGTTATCCAGTTCGAAGGTGAAACTGCTAGAATTGCTAAACCTTGTGCTAAAGATAAACATAGACCTGTGATAGGCGTGCCTGTTATTTCTGTTAAAATAGGAGATCATTGTTATCATGGCTTATGTGATATGGGTGCTAGTGCTAGTGTAATACCTATTGACTTATACAAAGAAATTATGCATGACATTGCACCTGTTGAGTTAGAAGAAATTGATGTCACAATTAAACTTGCTAATAGAGATACTATTTCACCAATTGGAATTGTTAGAGATGTTGAAGTCTTGTGTGGGAAAACTAAATATCCTGCTGATTTTTTTGTTCTTACTTCTCCGCAAGATAGCTTTTGTCCCATTATATTTGGTAGATCCTTCTTAAATACTGTCAATGCTACCATAGATTGCACAAAGAATGTTGTTACTGTTGGCTTGGATGATATGGTTCATGAGTTTAATTTCTCTAAATTTAGTAAACAACATCGTGAGGAAGAATTACCTAGTAAGGATGAAATTATTGGTCTTGCTTCTATTGCCGTACCTCCTAGTGATCCTTTAGAACACTATTTGCTAGACCATGAAAATGATATGTTCATGAATGAAAGAAGGGAAATAGATGAAGTATTCTTTAAACAGGAACCTATTCTGCATCACAATTTGCCCGTTGAAATTTTAGGGGATCCTCCTCCACCCAAGGGTGATCCCGTGTTTGAGCTTAAACCGTTGCCTGATAATCTTAAATATGCTTATCTTAATGAAAAGAAGATATATCATGTTATTATTAGTGCTAACCTTTCAGAGCATGAAGAAGAAAGATTATTGAAAACTCTGAAGAAGCATTGTGCTGCTATTGGATATACTCTTGATGATCTTAAGGGCATTAGTCCCACTCTATGTCAACATAAAATAAATTTGGAAGCAGATGCCAAACCAGTTCGTGATCCTCAACGACATCTGAATCCTAAAATGAAAGAAGTGGTAAGAAAAGAAATACTCAAGCTTCTGGAGGCAGGTATAATTTATCCCGTTGCTGATAGTGAGTGGGCAAGTCCTGTCCATTGTGTCCCTAAGAAGGGAGGTATTACTGTTGTTCCTAATGATAAAGATGAATTGATTCCACAAAGAATTATCACAGGTTATAGGATGGTAATTGATTTCCACAAATTAAATAAAGCTACTAAGAAAGATCATTACCCCTTACCTTTTATTGATCAAATGCTAGAAAGATTATGCAAACATACACACTATTGCTTTCTAGATGGTTATTCTGGTTTCTCTCAAATACCTGTGTCGGCTAGAGATCAATCAAGGACTAATTTTACATGCCCTTTTGGTAATTTCTCTTATAGACGTATGCCTTTTGGTTTATGTAATGCACCTGCTACCTTTCAAAGATGCATGATGACTATATTCTCTGACTTTTGTGAACAGATTTGTGAGGTTTTCATGGACGACTTTTCCATCTATGGTTCCTCTTTTGATGATTGCTTGAGTAATCTTGATCGAGTTTTGCAGAGATGTGAAGAAACTAATCTTTTCTTGAATTGGGAAAAGTGCCACTTTATGGTTAATGAAGGTATTGTCTTGGGGCACAAAGTTTCTAAAAGAGGTATTGAAGTTGATAAAGCCAAGGTTGATGCTATTGAAAAGATGCCATGTCCCAAGGACATCAAAGGTATAAGAAGTTTCCTTGGTCACGCCGGTTTTTACAGGAGGTTCATTAAGGACTTCTCAAAAATTTCTCGGCCTCTGACTAATTTATTGCAAAAAGATATACCATTTGTCTTTGATGATGATTGTGTAGAAGCATTTGAAATACTTAAGAAAGCATTAGTCTCTGCACCCATTGTTCAGCCACCTGATTGGAATTTACCCTTTAAAATTATGTGTGATGCTAGTGATTATGCTGTAGGTGCTGTTCTAGGGCAAAGAGTTGATAAGAAATTAAATGTTATTCATTATGCTAGTAAGACTCTAGACAATGCTCAAAGAAATTATGCTACTACTCAAAAAGAGATTTTAGCAGTTGTATTTGCTTGTGATAAGTTCAGATCTTATATTGTTGATTCTAAAGTAACTATTCACACTGATCATGCTGCTATTAAATATCTTATGGAAAAGAAAGATGCCAAACCTAGACTTATTAGATGGGTTCTCTTGCTACAAGAATTTGATTTGAATATTGTTGATAGAAAGGGAGTTGAGAACCCCGTTGCAGACAACTTGTCTAGGTTAGAAAATGTTCTTGATGACCCACTACCTATTAATGATGACTTTCCTAATGAACAATTAAATGTTATAAGTACTTCTCATAGTACTCCATGGTATGCTGATTATGCTAATTATATTGTTGCTAAGTTTATACCACCTAGCTTCACATACCAACAAAAGAAAAAGTTTTTCTATGACTTGAGACATTACTTTTGGGATGACCCACATCTTTATAAAGAAGGAGTAGATGGTGTTATTAGACGTTGTGTACCTGAGCATGAATAGGAATAGATCCTACGCAAGTGTCACTCCGAGTCTTATGGAGGACACCACGCTGGAGATAGAACTGCACATAAGGTATTGCAATCTGGTTTTTATTGGCCTACTCTCTTCAAGGATGCCCGTAAGTTTGCCTTGTCTTGTGATGAATGTCAAAGAATTGGTAATATCAGTAGACGTCAAGAAATGCCTATGAATTATTCTCTTGTTATTGAACCATTTGATGTTTGGGGCTTTGATTATATGGGACCTTTTCCTGCCTCTAATGGATACACACATATTTTAGTTGCTGTTGATTACGTTACTAAATGGGTAGAAGCTATTCCAACTAGTAGTGTTGATCATAATACCTCTATTAAAATGCTTAAAGAAGTTATTTTCCCGAGGTTTGGAGTCCATAGATATTTAATGAATGATGGTGGTTCACACTTTATTCATGGTGCCTTCCGTAAAATGCTTGCTAAATATGATGTTAGTCATAGAATTGCATCTCCTTATCACCCACAGTCTAGTGGTCAAGTAGAGTTGAGCAATAGAGAGCTCAAATTAATTTTGCAAAAGACTGTTAATAGGTCTAGAAAGAATTGGTCCAAGAAACTTGATGATGCATTATGGTCTTATAGAACTGCATACAAAAATCCTATGGGTATGTCTCCGTATAAAATGGTTTATGGAAAAGCATGTCACTTACCTCTCGAACTAGAACTTAAGGCATATTGGGCTAGTAAAGAGCTCAACTATGATTTTAAACTTGCCGGTGAGAAGAGGTTACTTGATATTAGCTCACTTGATGAATGGAGAACCCAAGCTTATGAAAATGCCAAGTTGTTTAAAGAAAAAGTTAAAAGATGGCATGACAAAAGGATACAAAAGCGTGAGTTTAATGTAGGTGATTATGTATTGCTATACAACTCTCATTTAAGATTTTTTGCAGGAAAACTTCTCTCTAAATGGGAAGGCCCCTACGTCATCGAAGAGGTCTATCGTTCCGGTGCCATAAAGATCAACAACTTCGAGGGCACAAATCCGAAGGTGGTAAACGGTCAAAGAATCAAACATTATATCTCAAGTAATCCCATAAATGTTGAAACCAATATTATTGAAACCGTAACCCCAGAGGAATACATAAGGGACACTTTCTGGAGCATTTCAGACTCCGAAAAGGAATAGGTATGTGGTACGGTAAGTAAACCGACTCCAAAACAATTTTTAAGGCAATATCTCTCCGTTTTGGAATATTTAGAAAAATAGAAAAAACAAGTAGCACTCCGGGATGGACACGAGGGCCCCAAGAGGGTGGTGGGCGCGCCCTACCCCCCTGGGCGCGCCCCCTACCTCATGAGCACCTCATGTGCCCTCCGGACTCCATTTTCTTGCATGATACGTATTTTGGTCGGTAAAAATTCATTATATATTCGCCCGAAGGTTTTGACTCCCGTATCATGCAAATTTCCTGTGTTCTTGTTTCGAGCTATTTTTCTGACAGATCCAGGTTATCATGACGGCCCCAAATGCCTCCAAGGACAAGTTCTTCGAGAAGGTCATCAACCCTTACCTCGTGGAGGTGTTGCGACATCCTCAAACCATCGAGTTGCGTGATGGGTTGCTGCACATCCACGATGAAGAGGGACCAAAGGGGACCGGAAGCATAGAGATGAGGCTCGAAGCAGTGGAGCAACAACTTTTCAAGTGCCAGGATATGGCGGAGCGTGGAATCAATGCTAGCCACACGATGCTCGCGGAGTTCACTAACAACTACAATCCGGATGCCAAGAACACCAAGGAGGCCATCTTCAAGCTATATGAGAAGATCGAGCACCTCCAAGCCCAAATCTATGATCTGCAAAACCAAAACTGTGAGTATGAATATAGATTCAAAAGAATGAGTTTGGCTGCAGATTCGAGGATTCCAGAGACTCGATCATCCTTCTATGATGGTGAACCTATGCCTTGGAAGATGGATGACAAGCCTGCATCATCAACATCACCACCACCTTCTTCACTGACAAAGGACATATAATCACATGGGTATGGGCACTCCCCTTGGCAACTGCCAAGCTTGGGAGAGGTGCCCCGGTATCGTATCACAATCACAACTCCTATCTTTATCATTTTTCTTAGTTCG
Organism: Triticum urartu; assembly: GCF_056163025.1. Classification (NCBI taxonomy): domain Eukaryota; kingdom Viridiplantae; phylum Streptophyta; class Magnoliopsida; order Poales; family Poaceae; genus Triticum; species Triticum urartu. The sequence continues at coordinate 425,980,024 of NC_141873.1, read as the reverse complement.
ATCTTATTAGTAGTATCTTGATCTAGTAGAATAAAGTTTATGGCATGATCTAGTTTTGAGTTTTGCTTTATGATCTCTCTATGTAATCGAGTCCGTGAGCTATATATATAATAAAGATTAGTGCTGAGTCAAGGGCTTGATTATTTTGCCATGATCTTGGGTGAACAAAAGAAAAGAGAAAAAGAATAAAAAGAAACAAAAAGTTCATATTGATCTTATTGAGAGTAATGACTTCACATAGAAAGAGTATGATGATTAAAAGTTGTTGGGAGTTGGTAGACATAGCTTTGGTCATTGTTGCAATTAATAGGAAGTAATAAGGAAAGAGGGGTTTTCACATATAAATATATTATCATTGACATCTTTTATGATTGGGAGCACTCATTAAAATATGACATGCTAAAGAGTTGATGTTGGACAAGGAAGACAACGTAATGAGTTATGTCTTTCTTATATCTGAGATAAAGTATGTTGTCATGGATCCTCTAACTTGTTGAGCTTGCCTTTCCCCTCATGCTAACCAAATTCTCAGCACCAAGTAGAAATACTACTTGTGCTTCCAAATATCCCTAAACCAGTTTTGCCATGAGAGTCCACCATATCTACCTATGGATTGAGTAAGATCCTTCAAGTAAGTTGTCATCGGTGCAAAGCAATAAAAATTGCTCTAAATATGTATGATTGATTGGTGTGGGAGAAATAAGCTTTATACGATCTTGTGATATGGAAGTAATAAAAGCGACAGACTGCATAATAAAGGTTCATATCACAAGGGGCAATATAATGTGACGTTCTTTCGCATTGAGATTTTATGCATCCAACCATAAAAGCGTGTGGCAACCTCTGCTTCCCGCTGCGAAGGGCCTATCCTTTATTATTATCTTCTACCTTATGCAAGAGTCATGGTGATCTTCACCTTTTCTTTTTCATTTTATCCTTTGGCAAGCTCAGCATGTTGGAAAGAACATGATATATATATATATATATATATATATATATATATATATCTAATTGGATGTAGGGGAGCATGAACTATTATTGTTGACATTACCCTTGAGGTAAAAGGTTATGGGGCAAAACTATAAAGCCCCTATCTTTCTATGTGTCCGATTAAAACTCCGTAACCACAAGTATTGCGTGAGTGTTAGCAATTATGAAGGACTAAATGATAGTTGAGTATGTGGACTAGCTTTTTAGCTCTGACATAGACTCTTTCCGATGTTATAATAAATTGCAATTGCTTCAATGATTGAGATTATAGTTTGTCGGAGCCCAATAAGGTTTATGATTTATACTTTTGCATTGTGAATAGATCATCACTTGAACATAAGTAATCATATGACAAAATCTATATATGTTGCTGTTATGAGAATAATCATGATGCCTTCATGTCCGTATTTTATTTTTATTGATGCCTCTACCTCTAAACATGAGGACATATTTATTGTTATCGGCTTCTCGCTTGAGGACAAGCGAGGTCTATGCTTGGGGGAGTTGATACGTCCATTTTGCATCATGCTTTTATATCGATATTTATTGCATCATGGACTGTTTTTTCACTTTATGTCACAATACTTATGGCTATTCTCTCTTATTTTACAAGGTTTACATAAGGAGGGAGAATGCCGGCAGCTGGAATTCTGGGCTGGAAAAGGAGCAAATATTAGAGACCTATTCTGCGCAACTCCAAAAGTCCTGAAACTTCACGGGACATCTTAAAAGAAATAAAGAAAAATCCTCGCCAAAGATGAAGGCTAGGGGGCCCACACCCTTCTCATGAGGGTGGGGGCGCGCCCCCTAGGGCGCGCCCCCCTACCTCGTGGGCCCCCTAGTGGCTCTCCGACGTCCATCTTCTCCTATATGAGGTCTTTTGATGAGAAAAAAATAGGAAGGAAGTTTTCGGGACGAGACTCCACCGCCACGAGGCGGAACCTTGGCGGATCCAATCTAGAGCTCCGACGGAGCTGTTCTGCCGGGGATACTTCCCTCCCGGAGGGGGAAATCATTACCATCGTCATCACCAACGCTCCTCTCATCGGGAGAGGGCAATCTCCATCAACATCTTCACCAGCACCATCTCATCTCCAAACCCTAGTTCATCTCTTGTATCCAATTCTTGTCTCAAAGTCCGGGATTGGTGCTAGTAGGTTGCTAGTAGTGTTGATTACTCCTTGTAGTTGATGCTAATTGGTTTATTTGGTGGAAGATCATATGTTCAGATCCTATATGCATATTATTACCCCTCTGTTTATGAACATGAATATGCTTTGTGAGTAATTACGTTTGTTCCTGAGGACAAGGGAGAAGTCTTGCTATGAGTAGTCATGTGAATTTGGTATTCGTTTGATATTTTGATAAGATGTATGTTGTCTAGCCTCTAGTGGTGTTATGTGAACGTCGATTACATAACACTTCACCATTATTTGGGCCTAGAGGAAGGCATTGGGAAGTAATAAGTAGATGATGGGTTGCTAGAGTGACAGAAGCTTAAACCCTAGTTTATGTGTTGCTTCGTAAGGGGCTGATTTGGATCCATATGTCTCATGCTATGGTTAGATTTACCTTAATATTTTTGTTGTAGTTGCAGATGCTTGCAATAGAGGTTAATCATAAGTGGGATTCTTGTTCAAGTAAGAACAGCACCCAAGCACCGGTCCGCCCACATATCAAATTATCAAAGTATCGAACGCGAATCATATGTATATGATGAAAACTAGCTTGACAATATTCCCATGTGTCCTCGGGAGCGCTTTTCCTATTATAAGAGTTTGTTCCGGCTTGACCTTTGCTACAAAAGGATTGGTCCACCTTGCTGCACTTTATTTACTTTTGTTACTTGTTGCTCATTACAATCTACCTTATCACAAAACTATCTGTTACCACTTATTTCAGTACTTGCAGAGAATACCTTGCTGAAAACCGCTTATCATTTCCTTCTGCTCCTCGTTGGGTTCGACACTCTTACTTATCGAAAGGACTACGATAGATCCCCTATACTTGTGGGTCATCAGAGGGCAGGGCGGCGGAGGCAGGGGTTTGGGCCGGTGGTCGTTGGCGGTTCGAGCAAGATCGTCAACAGTGACTGGCGGGAGGTAGACGAAGGCCATCTGCCCATTCCTTATAGATCGGACGGTTCATTAAAAAATCGACTGACCTATTTATTTTCAATCGACTGTTATCTTGATATGACCACATGTGGTGGTGTGCTATAGGAGTACCTGCATTTCCTGTGCTCATATATTACAAAATCATACGGAGTAGAATCTAATTTTGTTTTCCATGCAATGTTGTAGAGCTATCATACGTCTCCTGACATTTTTTTTCAGCCACCTGCTATCTGCTACTTTCTATAGTGCACTAGTTCTGCACACACTTCACCCATACTCTCACTATTGTGTTTTTATGCAAGGGTATTTCAGAGTCTGCCTCGAGAGAAGCAGAAAAGAAAAGAGAGAAGTTGCTCCAGCTTTCTACACGGGTAAGCACGACACGTTACAGCGCTATAAAGGGTGCAGTGTCAGCAGATGGAGACGGTAAACGTAGCTCTGGAGTTGATGACCTCGCTCACAATGAACCACCATCCCAGGTGCTTGCTTTAACTTCACGGTTTCATATGTGGTTGCATGTTCCATATGGTATCTAGCTTGTATTCAGAGGGCCGAGGTCGGTCTTTATTAAGATAAAGAAAGATATTTTTTACATGAACCACCATCCCGTGAGCACCAGAAGACAAATAGCTAGTTAGGGCACTGGCCGAGCCAGTGACAAGCCCAATAAAGACAGGCATCACCTAGAAGCCAACTAAAAAGCCGTGATGGTGGCGAAGCAGCCCTCCTCCCACCAGGCTCTCAGGTCCTAGATGACCATGCTCACCACTCCAGCCGGATGTCTAGCTTGTATTGCTCCAAATTTGGTTAAATTGCATCTGCTTAGCTTACACATTATACCTTTGAATATGACATGCCTTTCTTTTTTGGTACATACTAGTACATCTTTGTATTAACCTTGTTCTTACATCAAACTAATGTTCTTGTGTATTCCTCATCAATCACTTATGATGAGGCAGTCAGGCAAGTGGACTACTCCTCATTTAAAGAATGCAGCGTCAGCCTCCCGACATGATTCTCAAGAAACAGCAAGGCTAGATGAAGATAGTGAACATAGCTCTGTAGTTGCTTACCGCATTTCCCCTACACTAGCATCGTAGGTGCTTGCTCTAACTTGGCAGCATGATATGTGGTCGCATGTTGCATATGGTGCCTAGATTGTAATTCTTCCAACCTAGTTAAACTGCATGTGCTATTCTGCTTAGCTTATACATTATACCTGTTAATGTGACATGCCTTCCTATATTTAGTACATAGTACATCTGTCTATTAAGCATGTCCTTACATAAAACTATTGTTTTTGTATCCCGCATCAATCAATATGATGAGACACCTTTAGTATATGCAGTGTGATATTTGTTGCATCTTTCATATGATTTATAGCATGCGCTGCTTCTAATTTGTTGAAATTCCATTTATGATGGGACGCTTTTACCTTGGTAGAGTCATATTGGTTGCATCTTTCATGTGGTGTCTAGCTTGCATTGCTTCTTATTTGTTGGAATGGTTTCTGCTTAGTTTACACAAACAGTTGTGAACATGCCATGTCGTCCTGTTTTTCGTACAGATTCCATACTGGTATCATGTGTTTTCCTTACATCAAAGTAGTGATTGTCAGTATCATGCATGAATGAGTTCTGAAGAGAGAATTTTATTGCTTTTTCTTGTCGGTTTTACTTGACATTTCAAAATCAATAAAGCGGAAGGAAGTTAGCAAGGCAGCGGATAAAGCTGCTCCTTCCAAATGGAGGGCCTCTATAGTTTCTACTCCTCCATTACCCCAAGATGATTTCCAAGACAACACATGCATAGACACTCAACACAGCCGTGTTTATGATGAGCACGTCTCCCCTAGTAAACCATCACTGGTGCTCCCTCTAACTTGGCACTGTTATATGTGGTTGCATGTTATGTGTGATGTCTAGCTTGTATTGCTTCTAATTTTGTTGAATTCCATCTGCTTACTTTACACATTATACTTGAATAAGACACGTGTTCCTGTTTCTAGAACATACAATATCTGTCTATCACACCATGTTCTTACATCAAATTACTACTGTTGTGTAACCTGCAACAATCACTTAACATAAGACACGTTTGACTTCAGAGTGTGATATAGTTACATCTTGCATTCTATTCTAGCTTGTACTACTAATTTGTTGAAATGGCACTTATGACGAGACAGTTTTAACTTGGTAGAGTGATATTTGTTGCATCTTTCATATGGTGTCTAGCTTTCATTGCTTCTAATTTGTTGAAATGCCTTCTCCTTAGTTTACACATCATAAGCTGTGAATATGCAATGGCACTAATGACGAGAGACCTCTAACTTGGTAGTATGATGTTGTTTGCATCTTGAATATGATTTATTTCTTGTATTGCTTCACATTTGTTTAAACGCCATTTATGATGAGACACTGTTAACTTGGCAGAGCGATATTTGTAGAATCTTTCATATGGTGTCTACCGTCCATTGCATTGCTTCTAATTTAGTGAAATGTTTTCTACTTAGTTTACACATCATAGTTCTGGTTATCTCTTCCGTCCTGTTTTTTGTACATATTACATCCTCCTATCATGTGGTTGTCTAACATCAAAGTTCAGTTCGTCTGTATCACGCATCAATTTGTTTTGAAGAACTAAATTTTTATTCGTTTTTATTATTGGCTTGACTTAACATGGCACAGAGAAAGAGGAAGAAACACAGAATGGCAGGGAACAGGAACCGAAAGAATCCTGCAGATTCAGCTGGTACTGATGGTGTAATAGAAGGTCAAAGTCCAGCGGAAAATTCTACAAATAGGGTATCCCATGCTACACGAGCTGCAGAAAAAGCCAAACAGAAATAAATAGCTGTCACCAAACAAGCAAAGACAGCCCTAGTTCTTGCAACACCTTCCACAGTACTACCAGCTGCACGAGTTACTCGTGCGTCAACTGAGCTAGCAGCACGTTCCCAAGCTCCCTTGCCACCTGACACTACTTCCCAAGCACTCTTGACACAAGACGAGTTGGCAAGATTAGATGAACCTTGTGAGCTTCAACATCAAGAAGGTAGTTGCTGGAGTCAAGTTACAGTTGCATGCTTCTTTATATGTAGTCTCATAGTTTGATGTACACTAACACTTCCTATGTTCGTTTTTGGACTAGAACCTAGGCGCAAGAGGAAACAAACATCAGGGATAATGCTCGACAGGTTAACTAAATCTAGAGGAGGAAGAATGGAGTTCCGTTCTGATGCAGGTTTAAGAAGGCCACGTGATGCTACATAGTCAGCCAAGTTAGTATCAGAGGCAGCGGTTGCCGCTAGGTGTCATGTACATATCCTCCCAACATGGATTCAATACAGGAATGACAAAGACGAAACCCAGTTCAACACCTTCCTCAACCATTTATTTGTAAGTATGGTTATGTATGGAAACTAGTAATATCATCTTGCTCTGTCCCATACTTTCTAGGTTGCTGATAATGAGACTCCCATAATTTTCAACATCTGAGGTTCAAGTTGGATAGTGAAGATGATGAAACCAGACAAGCTTGCACCCATGTTTTCAAGTCTGCTCTACGGCAGTATCAGTATAAATTGAGGAAAACTCACTTTGAAGGCAAGGCTAACAGTGAACTTTCCCAATAATCTCCAGTGGAAAATATATCGGATGAGATTGGAGGGGCCTCATTAAACACAGGTCTGATCGAAAGTATTAGGTACATTATATATATGTGATCAGATCACATGTTGAAGTCCTATTTACGCATGTGCCACACAAATCTATCTTCTTGTAGGTGAACTGTTTAAAGAACAAGGCCAACCGTACGAAAGTGAAATTCCAATAGACGACATGATCTCGTAGCTATATTGCACACTGCGAGGCTCTTGTAATTAGCTGATGTTTCACTCTTTTCGATGTACCATATTATCAGATCTATATTGACTTGTTCCAAATGCAGAGGAAAGCCTGCAAGGACCAAAAAGTACCTGGACCAAATGTTGTGGAAATCTTCAAGGACTGTCACACCAGCAAGAAGAAGGGCATGACTACACCAGTCAAAGCCGTTGTTGTAAGTCCTTAATCCTCATGCCTTTTAACTACTACTTACTCTGACTTGTGCCTTGAACTGCATGGTTTGCAGCCAATGTCTATTACTCTTTTCAATTTCATACACAATTGTCTTAGCGTATCATTGCACCTTGCAAGTTTAAAAGAGAGAAGTGATGTTCCTTTGATCTTGACCTATAATCTAGTTTTGTGCTGGACTTGCCCACACAACGTTACAATTGCATGTTTGTCTATGCTCAGTTGTTTTGTGATATGAATGATGTCATACTATGCTTACCGTATTATAAACTTCGTCTCTTTATCCTTAGCCCTCAATACAATGTGAAGAAATAGACAATACATTAGCGATGGTACATGGTCATATGTTTGGAACCTGGTTTTATTATGTACTTTGCAATAAAATACAACTAATAATTTACATGGGTTCACCAGAATAAGTTCTGTATATAGACCAAAGCTATTTTGTTTGGTTTTGCTGCCTCCTTAATATCTTCTGTTATGGTACTACTAATGTAAAACCTCAACTTTTTAGCGAGCTATGGAAAAAATGGTGGAACCGCCACCTTCTGAAGGTGGCGAGGCAACTATAACCGCAATGTCAGCTCTTGCTGCAGTGGGTCAGTACCTGTCCACTAACAGTGCCAAAAGCACGTTCCTGCATAATACTGGGTTGGTTGTTAAGGAAATCTCTTCCAAACTGCCTCATGATCAAGATATGCAAGCTCAAAACATTGTTGTATCTGCGCTCCAGACACAAGTCCATTCCCTAACAGAGTCCCTTTGTGAAACAAGGAGAGACATTGTTCGATGTTTTCAAGATATGCATGGTTTTGAAACCAGACTATCAGACATTTGCTATGTTGTTCAGGAGCCTAGGAGAAATGAAGGCGATGGTTATGGTGCTCCATCGGACAATACATCATGTAAACGTAACAGTCAGGTCAAATGAATTGAGCTTCTAAACTTCTGGTGGTTCATTTATCTGCTAGACTGTTAACTTTTATGCCAACCTTCCTTTTGTTTTATAGTTGTAATTTGTTTTGGTGCGATACAAAATTTGTTCTTAACGTGCAGCCGGCTGAAGAAAACAGCAAGCCATTTTTGTATAGTGTAGGGTGTTCCCTATATTTGCACTGGTGGCGAACTTTGATGCCCACCGGCTATAGTTAACATGGGCCTCCTACGGGCCGTAGAAACAATGGGCCTTCTAAGGGCCGTAGAAACAATGGGCCTTCTATGTGGTGTAGAAACAATGGGCCTTCTACGGGTCATAGACACAATGGGCTTTCTACGGGTCGTATCATCAATGGGCCTTCTAAGGCCGTATGATCGGTTGGCCAAACATGGGCCAATAACAGACCACATTATGGCCGTAAATGGGCTAGAGTTGAAATCGTCCGTTCATGGGCTGACCATAACGGGCCGTCGTTAATCGGCCGTATTTGATGACGCTATGAAAACAACCCAACGTATTAACGGGCCACAAACGGGCCGACTGTAACCACGGGCTGAATTTGGCCCACAAGCAGAAAATGACAGTAATGTGCCGTAAGTAAACGAATGCTGGAAATGAGCCCAAGAATAAATGGGCCTTGAGAAGGCCGAAAGATAACATGGGCTAGAAACGGCCCAACGGAATAATGGGCCGTTAATGGGTATAAAGTGATATAGTGTTCATTACGGGCCAGTTTCACCACGTCTCGTTAATGGGTATAAAGTGATACACTGTTCATTACGGGATAGTTTTACCACGGGCCGTTAATGGGCTGGGAGTAATAAGGGCCTCATATGGGCCGAAAGACGTCATGGGCCATACATGCGCCGGAAGTTAAAACAGGCTGGAATTATATTGGATGGCCCAGATGACGCTACTGGGCCTAATTCGGATAGGCCGTAAACGGGCCCTGGGTTAGCGGGCTATAAATGGGCTATATGCGAACAGGCCGTTAACAGGCTTGCCGTGGGCCGCCCCGCCACCTTTTGACAAAGTCAAACGGGCCGGCCTTTTCACAGGAATGGGCCTCTGTTGGGCCATGCCACGTGTCGACGTATCATAGGCGCTTTGGGTCCAATGAGTGGATGACATATGTCCGAACGGTGAGCCGACACGTGTTTCCTCCAGCCAATGATGATTTTACACGTGGAAAATCCCCATTGGTCGGGGCTGTTAATGGGTTATCGAATCCAAAACTGGACCCATAGCTTAACGGCGTTCCATTACGGTGGATGCCACGTGTCGGTCACCCTTGACGAAAGCACTTCTGTGACGCGTGATTTATCGTCATGGAAGTGGACACTTCCGTGATGATAATTTTGGTAATGTCATGGAACACTTCTACGACAACAGAGGTATGGCTATCTTGATTTTGTCATAAAATCGTCATGGATGTACATGCATGATAGAAAACGTGCCTACTGTGACAAACACGTATCATCACGGAAGTGTATCTTTTTGTAGTGAATCTGTGAAACTTGTTTGCCTAGCACTTAGTGAAATTTCATTCATCTATAGATCTACAGATATCTGTTTGATCACTATTGTATAGGTAGCTCAAATGATACTTTGTGACCCGCCAAGTACTAGCCGACTTACTTATGAAATATTAAACCGCCAACATCTGTACAACATTAATATCAGCCAACTGTGTCTTGCCGCTTAGCCATGTGACTTCTTCTTCCATAACAATTAATCTTTGCACACTAACCATTTTGCATAATAAACTGGCCTTCTCGTTGCTATTGGGCGACTTATCATCACAAATTTGACCCGCCATGATTTCCTTTCTAGGATTTCACCTGATAAAAGTGACTAAGACCGTCAGCTCCTGTGACTGGGTCGTTTCCAATGTCACAGAGCGGTCTCTCCAAGAGTTTGTTGATATGGGTGTCTTGCCATCTAAAGATGCCATCCACTGGCGCGTTCCGGGAGCTGAGGTTCCACCTCAACCAAAGGAAGGAGAAGTTATAGTATCTTTTCATCACATGCTCTGAGGCTTCTCATCGTCCGGCTCAAAGTTGTTCCGTGACATTCTGAACTTTTATCAGCTTTACCCTCAAGACAACGGACCCAACCCAGTCTCCAACATCTGCAATTTTCAAGTCTTTTGTGAAGTATACCTTCAAGAAGAGCCCAGCATTGACCTCTTAAGAGAATATTATTATCTGAACCGTCAAACAGAGATGACAAACGGGCCTAGCCTTGAACTTGGCAGAATTTCTATCCAGAGACGAAGATACATTGTCTTTCCTTCAGCTGCACTTCCCAGTCACCCCAAAGATTTGAATCAGACTTGATTTTATTGCCAAGACACCTCTCCGGCGGGTGAGAACCCTTTGCCGGATCAACCCAAGGCACCCACTTCCAGACCAGATCAGCTCTGCTGAACGGGCCAAATATGGACCCACTTTTACCAAGATAAGGGTTGTGATGGAAAATTGCTAGACCGGTGTTGACTTGGTCCGATGGTGGGTTGGCTGGAGGATTATGTCTTTAAGTTGATGCCCCAGTTTAATGCGCACATAAAGAGGTGATGTAAACGACCCCTTGCGGTTTAATTCAATGTGTGTTGAAGAGAAGGACCTCAATGATATGACCAAGTCCTTGTTTGGGGAAACTCTAGAAAACTGCAGCAAAATGGGGATGAACCCCTTGTGTGCCTTTAACCCAGCTCCAGCTGTAAGCATTTCAAGCTATTTTTACTTTACTCATTATTCTCATATACTACACTGTCTTTATTATCTTGCTTTCTTTAGGTCGACTCTCCTTTTTGGAACAAGGAGCTTCAAGATAAACCGGCCAAGAAGGCAAGGGTGAAGACCAAGGCTTCAAAGAAGACCCAGAAGAAAATAGATGTAACAGAGCAAGTCACCCTAGATAATGAGTCAGAGGTATAACTTGGTTCTCTTGGCTCCTTTTTTGTACATCTTATTGACGCTGACCCATCTCAGGATGACGTGGAAACAAGCCATGCAGACATTGAAGAGGTAACTATTATTTCCTCCGACTCAGAGCCCTTTCCAAGATCGAAAGTTCGGCAAGTGACCCGAAAAGTAAGGTTTTCTCACCCTTTAGCTTACTTGGATCCAAACTTTATTTTGAAGAAACAACAAAATGAAGCCCGACGCACAACCCGACACAGTGGAGGTGGAGACCTCATGCCGGCTTACCGAACACGCCAGTTCCTTGCAAACGCCGAAAAGAGGTGCCTCAGAGTTTAATTCTCTCCTCTCCGAAGGAGGGTCTTATTCGTCAACCCCTTAATCCTTTCGACTCAAATTATCAGGGAACTTCTAATCCATCCTCTGGCAACTCTACTGGAGCTCAATGTCGCGGGAATGTCCGCGGCCACCTATGGGACCGGGTGGCCCCTTGTTGGTTCGGTAGGGGGACGATGCGTTGCACAAAGAGCACACTAGCGTACGACAACGCGGCAGAGAGCACACAAACGATTTACCCAGGTTTGGGTGCCGCGAGGTGTAAGACGCTACTCTTGCTTTGGTGGATTGATGGTGGAATGAATGTGGTGGTGCGTAGTACTTTCCCGACAGGGTTTGACTCAGGGCCGCAACGACTACACATGTATGGTGGCTTGGGTTTGTCAACTTTCCAACCTTATAACCCCTCCTACGAGTGCCATGGGCCTTCTTTTATAGATTTAAGGGGTCACCACAGTGTCAAAGTGGTCATTATCCACTCACATGATAGCAAACAGTGCTAACATACCAAACTCTGTGGGCTGACAGGGTGTATTAAATGTGCCACTGAGTGTCACATCACTGGTCGCCCGGCAAGGCCTGCCGGGCTATCTTGCCAGCTCCGCTCCTGTTCTCTTGACATGTCGCAGGACAGGTGTCACCTGTAGGCTTCTTCTATAGGAAATGGCTGCCATGTGACAAATGGCTACCACATAATCATCCCGCGGTTGACACCGCACTGATTGACGACGTGGGTCGTGCTTGAGTGGTTGGTGGGGTGGTTCTGCCCCCGAGAGCCCTGACAGGCTCTGCCGGGGAGCCTCGGTTGCTTGCTTCTGGTGGTGGCATTGCCCCTTGCCGGGCTCGCCTTCCCGGCAAGGGAGGCCCTTCTCTTGCCGATATCTTGCTCCTTATGCTCAATCTTGGTCCCTTTGAGTTGCATGTTGGTTCTTCAAATCTCTTAGTTCTTCAATCTCTAACTTAAGCTGGTGCTTCAATCTTGATCTTGTGCCTGTGCACAGTTGGTCAACACACCCAGGGTTTGTTGCATTGACAGAAGCCCCCGGGCCTGCCCCGAACGCGCTGCTGAGCATCGTCGGGGTAGGGCCTAATAAGTGCATAGGCAAGGTTGCCGAAGGGGTTAGCCCCTTAAGTTTTCCTTTGTTGCTTCATCAGCCTTGATTCCGGACCAGCTTCCGGTTTTCCTGCGTGCGACATAAAGCCAATAGTGGTGGGGCCACTCCAGTGATGGCCCATGAATGATTTTAACACACGGGGTAGAAACTGCCAATTTACTCTTCCCACAGTGCGCCCTTATCCTTAGCCACGTATGCAGCATGCATCGCATGGGGTAGGTAACGGAGGCGCGTGGCACGGGAGAGTGCCTTGGAAAGGGCCCGCCCATCTTGAATTGGCAGAGGAGGGTGGTGATCATCTGTGGATGGAGAGTACCTTGATAAGGCAAATGCTTAGGTGCGTACGATGTGGTAGATGCATTGGACTCGAGGGGTACCTTTATATGAGTGCAAAGTGCGTTGCATTCACATCGTGTTGCCTCTCTTTTCCCTGTCCTCCCATTACTTCCCTCATGCATTCACACGATGCTAATTGAAGGAGGATGCATCATTGGCCGTTCAACATTTCGGGAACATCTACCCTCTCCCTCATTTGCATCAAATCGGTATCGGGAACTGCGCTGCCCGCTATCAAATCGAATAGTCCTGCGCCGCCCACTGCACGCCTGGCTGAACACGCCTCCTCGCCTGCATCTATGCTTAATTACTGAATTTTAGTTGCAAAAATTAGATACTTCTAGTGATTTTTAGCTTCATATTTTGACGAATCACAGTGTTGGAAGGTTGGCAAATGGCAATGTTACTAGATCAACAAATGTCAATCTTTCTAGTTTGACAAATGGCAACATACCCAATTTGACAGATGCTAATCGCACCAAATTGTTTGTAAGTGGTTCACATGGGTCATCCAAAACAACCTTAGTGTTCAAGAGATGCACAAATCCTGCTCTCACTTTGCATACGAGTGTTCTATCTGAAACCATCATGCTTGTTGTGAGAAGCTCTGGATTGTGAGAAGCAAGGTTGTCAGAATCGCGATTTTGAATCGGATCGGAGCCTCGATGGTAGGATCGCAAATCGTAGAATCTTCACTATCAGGATCGTAGAAACGTAGATTCTAAGAACTAAAATCGTAGAATCATAGGGGTTAGTTTGGATCGTAGAGTCTTAGAATCGTATAACAGAATCGTGATTCTGACAACCTTGGTGAGAAGCATATACACAAACCTACCCCAAATGCGACAAAAAATTTACCACGGCATGTTGATGCCGCTCCATGATAGCATGCCAAGTTTCATGAATTTCAGACGAGTTTTGGATTTACTAGAATTTAACAACCAGGCATCTGAATGTTTGCGGCCGGGTGACGGTGGTAGGGTGTTTGACATTCATTCCCTTCTTGCATGGGACCTAAGCATGCACCCAAGGACAAAAGATTTGATTTTTCAACCAATTTATATGCACCGGAGTGTGTGCATGTAGTTCAAATTTGAATTATGCACATAAATGCATTGAAAACTCACTTAATGCATAAAAATGTCCAAACGAACCCCGAAAATCACAAAAAATAACACAACACTCCTGTTGTTCTATGTTGACACGAGAAAAAATTTGAAAGCAATAAAAGGCAATGGATATCGTTTCGTCCCCAAAGGTGGGGCGTTCCCTACCGAAACCATCATGCATGTTGTGAGAAGCTGTGGTTTGTGAGAAGCTTATACCCAAACCTGCCCCACATGGGACAAAAAAATTACCACGGCATGTTGATGCCGCTCCATGATAGCATGCCAAGTTTCATGAATTTCAGACGAGTTTTGGATTTACTAGAATTTAAAAACCATGCATCTCAATGTTTTGCCGGCAATCAAGGGTGCCCTGGTGTTTGAAATTCATTCCCATTTCTTGCATGGGACCTAAGCATGCACCCAAGGACAAAGATTGTTTTTTCAACCAATTTATATGCACTGGAGCATGTGCATGTAGTTCAAATTTGAATTATGCACATAAATGCATTGAAAACTCAGTTAATGCATAAAAATGTCAAAACGAACCCCGAAAAATCACAAAAAATAACAAAAAACTCCTGTTGTTCTATGTTGACACGAGAAAAAAATTTGAAAGCAATAAGAGGCAATGGATATTGTTTCATCCCCAAAGGTGGGGCGTTCCCTGCCGAAACCGTCATGCTTGTTGTGAAAAGCTCTGGTTTGTGAGAAGCATATACCCAAACCTGCCCCAAATGGGACAAAAAATTTAGCACGACATGTTGATGCCGCTCCCTGATAGCAAGCCAAGTTTTATGAATTTCAAAAGAATTTTGGATTTACTAGAATTTAAAAACCAGGCTTCTCAATGTTTTGCCAGCAATCAACAGTGCCCTGGTGTTTGAAATTCATTCCCATTTCGTGCATGGGACCTAAGCATGCACCCAAGGACAAAGATTTGATTTTTCAACCATTTTATATGCACTGGAGCATGTGCATGTAGTTCAAAATTTAATTATGGATATAAATGCATTGAAAACTCACTTAATGCATAAAAATGTCCAAACGAACCTTTAATAATTCCAATTCTTTTGTGACACATATATAGTTGCATGATCACTGCAGATAAAAGGTCTAGCAATTCAAACACCGTCCATGGCCGCTGTGACCCCATTATGTAATTCAAATCAAGACGAAAAATCAAGTAGATCCCACACAGTTTATTATAACCAACCGTGTGAGATGCAGCACAAAATATCTTCGGACCGAGTCTGAATAAGGGACCGTGTCTGATGACACTTTGTGCACCAGTTTTTTGGCTGAAGCGATTCCAAATTTTCGGCTTCCGCGGAAATATCTACGTCCCCGCCCCTCCCCCTTACCAAAAGCCACATTTCCCCTATTTCTGCCTTCCTTTCCAAGTTGAAACCTTCACTCCTTGCTTGCAGCTCCGCCGACCCTCCTTCACGCTGCTCGGCCTCACCTATCCAAGCAGGTAGTTGCTACCTCTTGAGCATGCGTTGGTTTTCCCTTGAAGAGGAAAGGGTGATTTAGCAAAGTAGCATAAGTATTTCCCTCAGTTTTTGAGAACCAAGGTATCAATCCAGTAGGAGATAACATGCAAGTCACGAAGTACCTGCACAAACAATCAAGAACCTCACAACCAACATGATAAAGGGGTTGTCAATCCCTTCACGGTCACTTGCGAAAGTGAGATCTGATAAAGATGGTAAGATAAATATTTTAGGTATTTTGTTGTATAGATTGGAAAGTAAAGATTCCAAAATAGTAAACGAGATGCGATATAAATAAAAATAGATGCAATATAATAAGAAAGAAACCCGGGGGGCCATAGGTTTCACTAGTGGCTTCTCTCATGATAGCATGTATTACGGTGGGTGAACAAATTACTGCCGAGCAATTGATAGAAGAGCACATAGTTATGAGAATATCTAGGCAATGATTATGAATATAGGCATCACGTCCGTGTTAAGTAGATAGAAACGATTCTGCATCTACTACTATTACTCCACACATCAACCGCTATCGAGCATGCATCTAGAGTATTAAGTTCATAAGAACAGAGTAATGCTTTAAGCAAGATGACATGATGTAGAGGGATAAACTCAAGAAATATGATACAAACCCCATCTTTTTATGCTCGATGGCAAAAATACAATACGTGCCTTGCTGCCCCTACTGTCACTGGGAAAGGACACCGCAAGATTGAACCCCAAAGCTAAGCACTTCTCCCATTGCAAGAAAGATCAATCTAGTAGGCCAAACTAAACCAATAATCCGAAGAGACTTGCAAAGATATCAAATCATGCATATAATAATTCAGAGAAGAACCAAATATTATTCATAGATAAACTTGATCATAAATCCACAATTCATCGGATCTCGGCAAACACACTGCAAAAAGTATTACATTGAATAGATCTCCAAGAACATCGAGGAGAACTTTGTATTGAGAACCAAAGAGAGAGAAGAAGCCATCTAGCTAATAACTATGGACCCGAAGGTCTGCGGTAAAATACTCACACATCATCGGAGAGGCTATGGTGTTGATGTAGTAGCCCTCCATGATCGAATCCCCCTCCGGCAGATCGCCGGAAAAGGCCCCAGATGGGATCTCATGGGTACAGAAGGTTGCAGCAGTGGAAAAGTGGTTTCGTGGCTCCCCCTGATGCTTTTAGGGTCTAAGAGTATATATAGGCGAAACGAGTACGTCGGTGGAGCTCCGTGGGGCCCACGACGGTGGGGGCGCGCCCTCCTATCTAGTGGCCGCCTCGCGGACTTCCAGACTTCCACTGAAAGTCTCCTGGTTTGCATTTGTCCCAAGAAAGATCCTCGCGAAGGTTTCGTTTCGTTTGGAATCCGTTTGATATTCCTTTTCTACGAAACACTGAAATAGAAAAAAAAACAGAAACTGGCACTGGACCTTCGGTTAATAGGTTAGTCTCAAAAGTAATATAAAAGAGCATATTAAAGCCCATTAAACATCCAAAACAGATAATATAATAGCATGGAACAATCAAAAATTATAGATACGTTGGAGACATATCAAGCATCCCCAAGCTTAATTCCTGCTCGTCCTCGAGTAGGTAAATGATAAAAACAGAATTTTTTAGGTGGAATGCTACCTAACATAATTTTCAATGTTATTTTCCTTATTGTGGCATGAATGCTTAGATCCAAAAGATTCAACACAAAAGTTTAATATTGACATAAAAATAATAATACTTCAAGCATACTAACCAAGCAATTATGTCTTCTCAAAATAACATAGCCAAAGAAAGCTCATCCCTACAAAATCATATAGTTTGGCTATGCTTCATTTTCGTCACACAAAATGCTCCCATCATGCACAATCTCGATGACAAGCCAAGCAATTGTTTCAGGCTTCAACATTTTCAAACTTTTTCAACTTTCACGCAATATATGAGCGCGAGCCATGGACATAGCACTATAGGTGGAATAGAATGGTTTTTGTGGAGAAGACAAAAAGGAGGAAGATAGTCTCACATCAACTAGGCGTATCAATGTGAGTGAGTAGGGATTGCCATGCAACGAATGCACTAGAGCTATAAGTGTATGAAAGCTCAACAAAAGAAACTAAGTGGGTGTGCATCCAACTTGCTTGCTCATAAAGACCTAGGGCAATTTGAGGAAGCCCATCATTGGAATATACAAGCCACGTTCTATAATGAAACATTCTCACTAGTATATGAAAGTGACAACATAAGAGACTCTCTATCATGAAGACCATGGTGCTACTTTGAAGCACAAGTGTGGAAAAAGGATAGTAACATTGCCCCTTCTCTCTTTTTCTCTCATTTTTTTGTTTGGGCCTTCTCCTTTTTTGGCCTCTTTTTTTCATCCGGAGTCTCATCCCGACTTGTGGGGGAATCGTAGTCTCCATCATCCTTTCCTCACACAGGACAATGCTCGAATAATGAAGATCATCACACTTTTATTTACGTAGAACTCAAGAATTACAACTCGATACTTAGAACAAAATATGACTCTATGTGATGCCTCCAGCAGTGTACCGGGATGTGCAATGAATCAAGAGTGACATGTATAAAAAATTGTGAATGGTGGCCATGCCACAAATATGATGTCAACTACATGATCATGGAAAGCAATATGACTATGATGAAGCGTGTCATAATAAATGGAACGGTGGAAAGTTGGATGGCCATATATCTCAGAATGGCTATGGAAATGACATAATAGGTAGGTATGGTGCCTGTTTTGAGGAAGGTAAATGATGGGTTTATGGTACTGGCGAAAGTTGCGCGGCACAAGAGAGGCTAGAAATGGTGGAATGGTGAGAGTGCGTATAATCCATGGACTCAACATTAGTCATAAAGAACTCACATACTTATTGCAAAAATCTACAAGTCATCAAAACCAAGCACTACGTGCATGCTCCTAGGGGGATAGATTATTAGGAAAAGACCATCGCTCGTCCCCGACCGCCACTCATAAGGAAGGCAAACAAAGAACACCT
This sequence comes from Triticum urartu, assembly GCF_056163025.1. Lineage (NCBI taxonomy): Eukaryota > Viridiplantae > Streptophyta > Magnoliopsida > Poales > Poaceae > Triticum > Triticum urartu. The sequence continues at coordinate 425,961,586 of NC_141873.1, read as the reverse complement.
CATGCTTCAAATTTGTCACACAACGGTTACCATACATGCATGCTACGGGACTTGCAAACCTCAACACAAGTATTTATAAATTTCACAATTACTCAACTAGCACGACTCTAATATCACCATCTTTATATCTCAAAACAATTATCAAGTATCAAACTTCTCATGGTATTTAATGCACTCTATATGAAAGTTTTTATTATACCCATCTTGGATGCCCATCATATTAGGACTAATTTTATAACCAAAGAAAATTACCATGCTTTTCTAAAAGAATCTCAAAATAATATAAGTGAAGCATGATATATCAATAATTTCTATAAAATAAAACCACCACCGTGCTCTAAAAAGATATAAGTGAAGCACTAGAGCAAAATTATCTAGCTCAAAAGATATAAGTGAAGCACATAGGAGGTGTTTGGTTCGCCCTTTTGTATCGTAACCTGATTACAGCGTTAATGGATACCGTCAGATCTTGTTTGTTTTGGTTGCTCCATAATCCCATAACACGGTATTAGATCCCAGCCTAGTACAAATCTGTTGCCGGTCAAAATCGTCCGTAATAAAAGCCGCTACAGCCGTCTCCCCCTCGTTATCTCCTCTGCGAAGCGTCGTTGCCGCGACCAGCCGTCCACGCCTCTGTGCGCCGCCGCAACTAGCCGCTGCCAGCTCCGTCTGCTGTCGCCGTCGTTCCACCGGCCGCCGCCCCCGTCGGTCCATCCGCCGCCGCCCTCGTCGTTGCATCCGCCGCTGCCCCAGTCGTTGCATCCGCCGGTGCCGTCGCCGTTGTTCCACCGGCCGCCGCCTCCGTCGGTGCATCCGGCGTCATCGTCGTTAGCGTTGGCCTCGCTCTCAGGACCTCGCCCCCAAGACACGAATGATGTTGGTAGAGAAGCTACGCCGGCATGCTTCCAGCCGGCGGTTCGTCCCCGACTGATACATCCGCAACTCTCGTATTCATTAACGTTACAGCGTATACCCAAACAAGATATGATTTTTGCCCATACCGTTTACGTTGACGGTGTAACCCATTTACGTTTGCGTTTGCGTTACCATTTTGCAACCAAACACCTCCATAGAGTATTCTAATAAATTCCGATTCATGTGTGTCTCTCCCAAAAGGTGTGTACAGCAAGGATGATTGTGGTAAACTAAAAATCAAAGACTCAAATCATACAAGACGCTCCAAGCAAAACACATATCATGTGGTGAATAAAAATATAGCCTCAAGTAAAGTTACCGATAGACGAACACGAAAGAGGGGATGCCTTCCGGGGCGTCCCCAAGCTTAGGATTTTTGTTGTCCTTGAATTTTACCTCGGGGTGCCTTGGGCATCCCCAAGCTTAGGTTCTTGCCACTACTTGTTCCAAAATCCATCAAATCTTTACCCAAAAACTTGAAAACTTCACAACATCAAACTTAACAGAAAATCTCATGAGCTCCGTTAGTATAAGAAAACAAACCACCACTTTAATGTAATGTAATTAACTCATTATTTATATTGGTGTTAAACCTACTGTATTCCAACTTCTCTATGGTTCATACCCCCGATACTAGCCATAGATTCGTCAAAATAAGTAAACAACACACGAAAAACAGAATCTGTCAAAACAGAACAGTCTGTAGCAATCCGGAGGTTTTGAATACTTCTGTAACTCGAACAATTCTGAAAAATTAGGATGACCTAAATAATTTGTATATTGATCTACTGCAGTTGGAATTGGTATTTTATCTCTCTATGGTAAAAAATAAAAATTATTTACATGAGCTCATACTTTCTGTTTTTTCAGCAACATCAAACGACAATCACCCAAGAAGATCCTAAAGGCTTTACTTGGCACAAACACTAATTAAAACATAAAAAACACAATCATAACAGAGGCTAGATAAATTATTTATTACTAAACAGAAACAAAAAGTAAAGAACAAAAATAAAATTGGGTTGCCTCCAAACAAGCGCTATCGTTTAACGCCCCTAGCTAGGCATAAACGCAAGAATAGATCTAGGTATTGCCATGATAATGATAAGGCAAATCGCGAAAACTCATCTCATACTCCTACGTTCAGCAGCAAGTTTTCTTTGTGGCAAGCAAAAGTATCAAAAGGGCTATATTTAATGGGACAAAAGTCCCCAAGATCAAGCTCGGGAGGTATTGGTTCCTCCTTTGCCCTTCATATTGCACAACCAATTCATCATTATAAGCATTCTTTTGGCAACAAGTCATGAGCCTTTGTTCAAGGGAAAAATCTAACCCACTATTCTGGATAGCAAAATTATCATTAAGTTGAGAAATCATGTCAACAAGAACATTGGTAGGAACCTTTTTTCTAAGGTTTTCATTATTAGCAACATGATCTACGGATCGTAAACGCATTATGTCTTTTTGATAAAAAAGGATTGCTTCTATGGGAGGACGACCGGCATCCACCGTATAATGCGCAAAATTTTCGTTGGCCTCTTTTATTATAAACCTGAACTCATTAGCTAAAAAGATGGTAGCTGCTTGCTTAACAGAAGAATGCTCAATATTGGAAAATTCTAGAAAAATCCTTTGTATGCAAGGATGCATGTGGATAAATTTTCTTTCAAGTTCAACCACGAGCAAAGATATAGCATCCGCAAGACTACTAGTTTTATTAAGAATAGACCCGCCCATAGTGGGTAAAGCACCGGCGCAAGTAAAGAAATCTTGAATAACTCCTTTTCCAATAATATCACCACTAGCAATCCGAAACTTTTTAGTGTGTAAAATAGTAGGTTCTTCATGAGGATAATCAAAAGCATCAATGTTTCCCCCATCGTTACTACTATCCTTTTCAATGGTAACCTCCCCAGTTTCAGACATGATGGCAACAAACCGCAATAAAAACGAAAACACAAGAGGCAAGAGGAAAGAGATGAACGGAAAGGGGCGAATAAAATGGCAAAGGTGAAGTGGGGGAGAGGAAAACGAGAGGCAAATGGCAAATAATGTAATGCGAGGGAGAAGAGTTTATGGTGGGTACTTGGTATGTCTCGACTTGAGCGTAGATCTCCCCGGCAATGATGCCAAAAATCCTTTTTGCTACCTCTTGAGCATGCATTGGTTTTCCCTTGAAGAGGAAAGGGTGATGCAGCAAAGTAGCGTAAGTATTTCCCTCAGTTTTTGAGAACCAAGGTATCAATCCAGTAGGAGATAACATGCAAGTCACGAAGTACCTGCACAAACAATCAAGAACCTCGCGCGATAAAGGGGTTGTCAATCCCTTCACGGTCACTTGCGAAAGTGAGATCTGATAAAGATAGTAAGATAAATATTTTTGGTATTTTGTTGTATAGATTGGAAAGTAAAGATTGCAAAATAGTAAATGAGATGCGATATAAATAAAAAGAGATGCAATATAATAAGAAAGAGACCCGGGGGCCATAGGTTTCACTAGTGGCTTCTCTCATGATAGCATGTATTACGGTGGGTGAACAAATTATTGCCAAGCAATTGATAGAAGAGCGCATAGTGATGAGAATATCTAGGTAATGATTATGAATATAGGCATCACAGCCGTGTTAAGTGGACCGAAACGATTCTGCATCTACGACTATTACTGCACACATCGACCGCTATCGAGCATGCATCTAGAGTATTAAGTTCAAAAGAACAGAGTAACGCTTTAAGAAAGATGACATGATGTAGAGGGATAAACTCAAGCAATAAGATATAAAACCGATCTTTTTATCCTTGATGGCAACAATACAATACGTGCCTTGCTGCCATTACTGTCACTGGGAAAGGACACCACAAGATTGAACCCAAAGCTAAGCACTTCTCCCGTTGCAAGAAAGATCAATCTAGTAGGACAAACTAAACCGATAATCTGAAGAGAATTGCAAAGATATCAAATCATGCATATAAGAATTCAGAGAAGAACCAAATATTATTCATAGATAAACTTGATCATAAATCCACAATTCATCAAATCTCGGCAAACACACCGCAATAAGTATTACATCGACTAGATCTCCAAGAACATTGAGGAGAACTTTGTATTGAGAACCAAAGAGAGAGAGAGAAGAAGCCATCTAGCTAATAACTATGGACCCTAAGGTCTATGGTAAAGTACTCACACATCATCGGAGAGGCTATGGTGTTGATGTAGAAGCCCTCAGTGATCGAACCCCCCTCCAGCAGATCACCGGAAAAGGCCCCAGATGGGATCTCACGGGTACAGAAGGTTGCGGCTTTGTAAAAGTGGTTCGTGGATCCTCTGATGTTTTTAGGGTATAAGAGTATATATAGGCGAAAGAAGTACGTCGGTGGAGCTCCATGGGGCCCACGAGGGTGGGGGCGCCTACCCCCCTGGGCGCGCCCTCCTATCTCGTGGCCGCCTCGCGGACTTCCAGGCTTCCACTCCAAGTCTCATGGTTTGCATTTGTTCCAAGAAAGATTCTCGCGAAGGTTTCGTTCCATTTTGATTCCATTTGATATTCCTCCATTTCTACGAAACACTGAAATAGGCAAAAAACAGAAACTGGCACTAGGCCTCCGGTTAATTGGTTAGTCCCAAAAATAATATAAAATAGCATATTAAATCCCATTAAACATCCAAAACAGATAATATAATAGCATGGAACAATAAAAAATTATAGATACATTGGAGACGTATCAGTAATCCACACCCGATCCCCATCCTCCTCCTCCTTCCACATCCCACATGCCCCGACCGCTGGCGCGATCGCGACACCTTCCACCCAAATCCCCGACCGATCCACCAAATAAGCGCCGACCTAAGCCATGGTGCATGCAGTATAGCCAGGACCTCAAGGAGCATTTGGAAGCGGAGAAGCAAATCGCGGCCGCACGCGCGGATGAGGTCGTGATGGCTGCCATTCGTGCCGACCCCAGATCTTGGAGGAGCACCTCGCCGTCGAGGCCATCGTTGGCGCCCTACACGCCGACGCCGCGATGCGGTTGGCTGCTTTAAATGATAGTTTGTGGCGTTTTCTTGAGGCCACTGTCGGTGCCTTCGACGAAGACTACGAGGTGTTTTCTTAACATGCACGTGCTCACCTCATCTCAAGAGCCAGCTGGTTGGTGCCTGGAGAGGCTCAGGCAACTCACCACTACAACGAGGGCACCCACGATGCGGAGGCTTCGCCCTCTTCCATGTCCAAGGAGCCAATCGTCATCGATATCTCCGACAATGAGGAGTAGCTTGTCTTATTAGCTCACTATAAGGACCCATGTGCAGTTTGCTAGCTACTGCCTTTCCTTAACAAATTCTAGTGAATTGTGTTATCTAATTTTACCATGCAATCTTCTGCTATAGTGTATATGTTCTATTTGTCGTGCAATGTGGTGTTCAATTAACTGCTTGGTTCAATTCTACAAATGTGATGTTCAATTCTTGAGGGTGCAATATTTCCAAGTTGATAAGCATGCTTGGTTTGGTTAACTGTCTGATCTTATATTAGGAGTATGTTATATTGTTCAATTGGTGTTTAGTTAACTGCTTGGTTCATTTGTTGTGGCTTGGTTCACTTGTTGTGGTGTTTAGTTAACTGCTTGGTTCAATTATGCAATGTGATGTTCAATTGTTGTGGCTGCATTCTGTTATTGTATACCATTTGAGGAATAAATCGAATTTGGCTGTACTAAATACATGAGAAACAAATACAATTGCTATATTTCCAAGTTGTTTAGCATGCTTCGTTTGGTTAACCGTCTGATCTTCTATTAGGAGTATGTTATATTGTGCAACGTGGTGCCCAACTAACATTTGGTTCATTTGTTGTGGTGTTTAGTTAACTGCTTGGTTCAATTCTGCACTGCGATGTTCAATTGTTGTGGCTGCATTCTGTTATTGTATACCATGTGACGAATAAATCGAATTTGGCTGCTTAATACATGAGAAACATATACAAGTGCTATATTTCCTAGTTCTTAATCAAGCTTGGTTTGGATAAATGGGTTTTCCATGTGGCTTGAATTAATCTGATGAATCTGAATTGTGCTTATTTTTCATCAACATATTTTACCGATAGCATGCAAACCCTTACTTAACCTGATGACTAACTACCTTATATGTGTTGCAGGGAAATAATGGGAAGCACTGAGATTTATAGGATGGTACTAACTATTATACCTTGCCTTTTTTATTCCTCTACCCGTTTCCAATATAGAGAAGATATATATGCACATCCTTGTTTTCAGTGTTCACTGATGATTACCTCTCAAACCACTTCTGTGGTCAGGAGGCGGGGAAAGTTTTCATACAACACCCATGGTTCAATATTGAAGTGTTCCTGAAGAGGTCGAAGGATGGACGGTCAATCATCCACAGGCACCGGCCTAAAGTTGCAAAGACCTTCAACATGAATGAAGGCTCAATATTCACCTTCCACTTTAGTAGTTTTCCAGATGAGATGCATCTCTCTCTGTATCATCTATGATGCTAATTTTGAAAGGTTCTAGATGTTGCATGTGGAACTTGCTGCTGGTGCAGTTGTGTAATGGGGTAGCTAAGTGGTGAAGCTATATCATGTTGTACTCTGATGTATTTCAATTATGAAATCCTGCTTCCTTAATATGAAAATGGAATATATTATGTGTTTAATATGAATGGCAATTAGATTAGTAAATGGATTATTAATAATAGAGAAATTAGGCTGCTAATTGGCTAATTCGCTTGCTAATTGGGTTTTCCTATTGCAAACGGTTAATGAGAAAACACTGTGGGAGATGACCTCAGGCAACACACATAGTTTCTAGGAATAAGCTGTGTTGGATCAATGAACAATCACACATGCCATTCTTTTTAAAACTGTTTGCATTACGCCACCTTGCGCAAACATTTTCCTTCTAGCGACTGTGTGGGATGTATATACGAACGGAAACATTTAGCGGGGACTTACTGTGTGGATGTACTTGCGACCGGAAACAATTTAGTCATATATTTGTATTTTTAGCACTAATGTACATATTTCCATATTTGAGCGCTCGCCGGTCGCACATGATCTCATTTTATCGAGCGTGTGTGCCATGAGGTCATATCCCCAATGGTTTCTGGGTCGTGTGGGAAGGACCCCCCTATCGCCCACACTCACTTGCAACTGTTCCGAATGCCGTCGCGGAAAGGGGTTAAAAACTGTTTGTTTAGGACTGACGAGTACTAGTGCAAGCTCGTCGTAAGCCCTAGCTTCGGCGAAACCGAGCAGGCTTTGGATGCTGGCACGCCACTCATCCATCTGCTTGGCTGCTGGCAGGAACCTCAGTAATAGCTGAGCTCGTGCCATGGCTTCGTGGTTGTGCTTGGCATGGATCTAGACGACGTCGACCGCACCATCGCCTGGCTCCGGATGGTGCCAGCGGCGGCGATGGCCCCAGGCCCACGCTGCTGTGGGATGACCACCGGGGTAGCGAGGTCGCGCGGTGGTGGTGCTCGAAGATCAGCGGCTCTGTTGAGCGCAGCATCCTGGTTGGCTCGTCCGGGAGGAGGCGCATACGCCACGGCCGCTCCCATGGTGGAGGAGACCGGAGGGCGATGGATCGCCCCGGACCGAGTGCTGTTGCTGTGGTTGTGCCCGGGAAGGGAGGCCCTTCTCTTGCCGATATCTTGCTCCTTAGGCTCGATCTTGGTCCCTTTGAGTTGCATGTTGGTTCTTTAAATCTCTTGGTTCTTCAATCTCTTGGTTCTTCAATCTCTGACTTAAGCTAGTGCTTCAATCTTGATCTTGTGCCTGTGCACAGTTGGTCAACAGACCCAGGGTTTGTTGCACCAACACTCAACTACCTGCCTTCAAGATTGCCCCTAAGTGAGAACATTTGACTTCTTTGGTTTAACTCTTTTATGCCAAAATATTATAATCCTCATGTCTTATTTTCAGTGGCATAGCCAAACCAAGCAAGAAGCTGAAGATAAGCAAGCCAGACAAAGACCCCAAGGTCAATGAGCTGGAGAAACAAACACTAGCATCAGAGGTGTCAAATCAGAACCCTGAAGACACTGCTAGTGACTTGCCACCATAGACCCAGGATAACCCCCTGGATTCAATGAATGTTAACCCGGAAAGTGCTAAACCGCCAAGCCCCACCAAGCCTACTGAAGAAGGTGCTGAGGATGTCTTGGTCACTGGTACTGGTTATGCAGAACTAGGAAACCCCACCATTCTGGCTAACCATTCTACCAAGGAGGAGCTGATTGAGAAGAGCAAAGCCAAATTTGGCATTGCAAAGCTACTCAAACTTGGATGTCAATGAGTTATACTCCGCCTATCTGAGCCTCTTGCATACCAGTCGTGACCTATAAGCTGACTTAGTGAAGAGAATGCGCGAAAAATACGAGGTATAAACATCTGCCTCCTCTTTATACATATAATCATCTAGCCCCCAAGTCTTATCCATAGGAAAGAATATGTTGAGTGTGGCTAAGAATTTTATCCATGTACCAGTACAAAGTTTGAGTCATAGCCCTCAAGAGTCGGCTTATCTTGAGAATAATAAATTGGGTCATCCTTGTAAAGATTTCCTCAATTCTTAGCCCTCAAGGTCCGACTTATCTGAAAAAGATGAGCCAGTTCTTCATATAATTTGAAAAGAAGTTCCTCGTACATTAGCCCCCAAGTGCCAACTTTATTGCTTGCAATATGCTTGGGGCTTGTATGAAAATCATGCACTAACCATCATACTTATATTCTTTGTCTCTTATTTGCAGGATGCCTTAGGCCTAAATGAGTCCCAATTGGTAGAATTGAAGAACAAGCTTGAACATCAAGAGACTGAAGTACGCAAAGCTGACTCCATGATGAAGCTTAGCCTGGAAGAGGGCGAGAAACTCAAGGCCGAATTTACCATAGAGAGAGCCAGATGGGAGAAGGAGAAGGCCATCTTAGTACAAAGGGCAGAAGCTGCTGAAGCGACCTTGAAGGAGACCACTGCCGAGCTGACCGGCTTAAAACGCCATATTTCTCAGATGACATCTGCTATCTTTGGTAAATAACTCTTAACATTTTAACCTTTCCCAATCTCTTGGATCTTAACTTGCCTAGCGACTCATCTGAATGTTTACTCAATAGGCCCCAGGAGCTCCAACCTTGGCCAAGATATGCTTGTTAAGCTCAAAGCCGTGTACACCCTGGTGTGGAACAATTATATACTGGCACTCAGCGGACCATAGCGGCTATCTCCCACAGAAAACAGGCACCCACACTCATCAGGGAGGTACTGGACAAACTGTCTGTCATGCCCCAAAGACTGGAAGAGATAAAGCGATCATCCGCCCGAGCTGGTGCCATTACCGCTCTAAGTCGGGCTAAAGCGTGGCAAGCATAATTAGAACCGGAGGAGATTTCCACCGGTTGTCCGAGCCTTAAATAAGATGGATCTCCTTTTGATGAAATGGACTTTGCCAAGTGCGTGAAAGAGATGCGTCCGTTGGCAAGCAAACTGGCTGAAGAGACTTGTAACGCCCCAAGACCAGAGCTTTAGATGCCTTCCATGATTTCCGAGATTAATCGTGTGATTTGTTTGGTTGTTTGCTTTCATTTTTGCATCATGTCATCTTGCACCTCTTCTTAAAACTCAACCAATTAAATTGTATGGATCTTCGATTCATTTAAATCGAGGGATATTCACTATGGTGATTTCTCTTTAAAACATATTCTCCCAATATTTTAGGGAGCTATAAAAATTATATTCCAATAATTTGGAATCACCCATAAACACACTTGCAAAATATCCCAATGCCTTTGCTATCTTAATTCTTGGTCTCCAACTGACGGTGTCCTGGACTAGGGGGTACTCACCACGTCGTCTCCCAATCAGTTGGATTGGGCCGAGGACCCCCATGGCCGTATGCTCATGGGCCAGTTCGGACAACCGATGTATACATGAGGAAGATTTCACAAGACTTGGTGATCAAGACAAGGACTCCTCTCCACCGGCATATTCGACCATGACTCTTGTTATCCTAGGTCTCTGGTACATTATATAAGCCGAGGTCAGGCTAGTTGGTAGATTATTATGATATTATTCATCATACCCTTAGGTTTAGACCATAATATATGATCTCGAGGTAGATCAACTATGTACTTGATACTCCATCAATATAAACAAGAGCAGGACATAGAGTTTTACCTCCATTAAGAGGGCCCGAACCTGGTTAACATCATGTCCCCTGTCTCCTGTTACCCATCGATCCATGATACACAGCTTGGGACCCTCTACCCGAGATCCGCCGGTTTTGACACCGACAATGGTGCTTTCATTGAGAGTTCCATTGTGTGATCGGCAAAGGATCAATGGCTCGCCCGCAGATCAACTGCGACGCCGGCATCTTCGTCGCCGGCTCGACTGGTCACCTTGGCTCGACTGAGGACCGCGCTCCATCTCCGGTCTTCATGTTCGGATGGGGGCCTTCATCAACATCAACTCCGATCTCTATCAAGATCATGGAGGAATCATCCATGGAGCTCGGGGGCTCAACGTCAACATTGCCCTCGGGTGACCGTTCTGTTTTTCCAAACAACGAACTTGTATCAGCTTCCACCACCTCCTCGAGCATCGCTTTGACTATTCCTTTGGTGGAATTATGCGGAATTGAGTCTACAACATCCATGCAAAATTTCATCGAGTTTCGATGGAGGAATCTCTGGCAATCTATGATATACCGGAGCCTTGTCAAATCTGGACGGGAATCTGGACGAGTTTAGGGCGTGGTCTCCAGCACCTAGCTCGGATGTCCTTTAGAAGATCCAACCGTTGATCGGATGCGGAATTCCTATATCTACCACCCCTCAAAATTTCAGCTCAATCCGACCGTCCAATCTCCGGAAACCTTCCGATTAGTGCATCACTTTTCAGATCTGTTTTCTGCACGAATACGGATCCGACCAGAATTCATGTTTCTTTATGAACGTGATATTGGACAACCTTTTTAAAGGAATTTTCTTCTATGGTATTGTGTGTTGTTTTTAACACGTGCCCATAAAATTTTAAGCCTTCTTTGAGGCACTCTTCACCATCGCGTTGGTGTCACACCTGTCCGGTAATATTGCTTCACGTCTGCCGACCTGCACTAGATAGATCGTCGCTTCATCGAGCCGAACCTAACCTTAGCGGATCATCAGCTCGGCAAGCCAAATAAGAGTTCGGCAACACGAAGGATAAATCATCACCAACACCATTGCCCCACGAATTGCACGGGTCAGGCGCGCCGACATCGCCGCTCGTTCACTTCATCAATCCGGCATTGACCGCGTCACAAGTTATGACCAACGTCGGCATGGCCGCACTTTGCTTTTTCAAGCCGATATCCATCATGCCGAACTGCTTCAACACCTAGGCTGACATGGCAGCTGCAACGTCTCCTTACTGACCCGCTCCGTCATCTCGTCTAGACCGGGGACTTTGCTATTTCTTCATCAACATACTCCGGTGACTTCGGTGTCACCAACCGACCAGGTTCGTCATGTTAGCTGGACTGGAGGCTTTGCCTCGGCGAGCCCACCTTTGCCAGCATCGCCATGTCATCGCCTTATCGCAATTCAGGCAATGGGTGTGCGGATCGAGTCCCAATTTTGGGAGTAACCTTTCTTCAGATTGTTACAACAGATAAACCAGGTGCTATTAATCCTACTATTTCTCTTGCTTGGGTTTATTTTTCCCAAGGAATTATTACTCTGGTTTGTTTCATCATCTATACACAGGTCTACCAAATGGTGGCCGCATTAACAATGGTCACGTGGTGGTTCGATCAGTTTCCGTATATAGTTCGGCAAATGTTGCATCTGGAACTTAGACCGGCATGTGAATTCAGGCTTGGCTACGCCTTCACCGCGTCACGCCGACGACCTGCATCGACATGACTTCGGCACCAGGCTACATCTCTTTCAATAAATTATTTTTGCGAAAAGCAATTATCCTTTTTGGACCGTACTATTTTATGTGTGTAGGTGATCGACTTCGACTGCGTCACACGGTCACTTTGGCAAGCCGACGTCATTGTCCCAATCAACATAAATTGGCTCGCGTGATCACCTTGTTGGTCGAATCGCCATACCGACATGTTCGGTTGCCTCGAGGACTTTGGCATCACTGAGAGAGCTCTACCTCATCGAGTGTTCAGCACACGGGCCATATTTCTTTTATTATTCACTTTCCTTAAATTATTAATTATGCAGAGATTTTTTTATTATTATCATTATTATTATCTCCGGATTGCACTATTTTTTGTGCACAGGTAAATGATTTCGGTCGGGCAGCGCTATTACCTTGGCGCACAATATGCTGATGTGGGGGTTCTATCGTCACCTTGCCGACCTACCGCATCACCTCGGCTGGACCGGGGGATTCATCATCACTTCATTAACACACACTGGGGGCTTCGGCGTCACACTGCCGGCCTGCTCCGTCGCCGTGGTCAGACTGGGGTTTTCACCTTGCCCATCGACTATGATGCATCACCACTTCATCAAGCCGAGCTCTTTACTCGGACATCTCGGGGCCGGCTTGGGGGCTGGGATCTCGTCCCGCCACAATCTCAGCCTGCGTCATCAACATCGAGCACATTAACCAGCTAAGTCACTTTCATGCTCAAAAACTTTCAGTTTTAAATTTTGTTCGGTTCGACCAAGCATTATAATTTTTTTGCTTTGTTTGTGACACACAAATTCAAATACCCCGTTTATTTAGGGGCTTCCTTTATGAAGCCTTTCCTCTTGCATATGATTATACTTGTACGGCTTCGTTCCTTGTTCGTGTATTACGCCACAATATGCACCATGTTGACTTAAGTGTTTCGCAAGCTGGGTTGCCTGGCTCCTGTGTTTACCCCTACGTTTCCGATTGTTCGGCCAGGGAGTAAAGGGAGCACCTCTGCGATTGTTACTACCGGGTCATCCGAGTTAGTACCTCAGACTGGGTGAAGCCGAAATCTAGCGCTCTTATTGTTTTCAATAATGGTCGGCACACAACGGAACTCATGAGTACAAAAAATCTATTGCACAAGTCTCATAGTAACAATGAGCAACCGAAGAAAGGTATCGGTGGAGGTACTATTTTCTTCGAAGATGCTTCTTACACTTCGTTAGTAATATAGCATAAGTTCCCTGAGCGCGCTTTGTCTGTTACAGCCTTATGGCTTGATTGCCTGGTTATCGGAAACACCGTCGATGCTTTCGACAGGTGGAGTACATGACACTTTTCGGTCCTTGACCGAAGAGGGAGAAGCCGACGGTCGGTTAAGACGCGTTTAAAGTTCCGTGAACAGAGTTATGATATAAGTACATCGGTAGATACAATCATTATACATAAAATTCTGTTACCCAAGTCACTTGGGGGCTCTTAAAATTTATATGAGTTGTTTTATAGTAAATGTGTTTTCTTCTTGGTCGTTGTGAAGTCTTTTTCTACCGCTCCTTTTTTGACTCGAGTGTATGGTCAATAGCCGGATAGTCTGTCTTCTCTCTAAAAAGTCACTCGAGTTTAGTACGCTAAACCGGCCTCGAAGAAGTACTCCGCCTTTGGGATAAGGATCTCGAAGGCGTAGGCTAGCCCGCTTAAAGTATTGAGATCGGGTGTGTCATGTTAAAGCACGACAGAAGCACAATTTTTTTATTTTTTTTCCAATTTTCGGATTGGCACCAAACACTTGATCTTGTTCGGACGTCAAGTTTTTACTGACGTTTTTTGGTTTTCCAAGATTATGGCACATTTAAACTATTTGTGTGTTTTCAGCACAAGTCTCGCAGTGCAACACCGGACACCTTTAGAGATTAGGCAAAAACATTCTCGGATATTTCTAAATATGCATCGGTTTCGAATTGTGTCTTCGGTCAATAGTTGGGTTGCCCGGCTCCTGTGCTTGCCCCCTACGTTCCGCTTTGTTCGGCTAGGTGTGCAAAGGGAGAACCACTGCGATTGTGCTTCCATCTCGCATGGTTAAGCACCTCAGTGGAGAAAGCCGAAAACTGACTATCACAATAAGCGTAAACTTGTCAGTGATCCGATGACTATGTTAAATCACACTACTAGGGAAAAGCCTACCAGCAGCGAGGGTTTTGGGCCTCTCAGTAGCGCGGGCACCGGCGCTACTAATAAGGCGCTATAGCTAACGTGTAGCAGTAGCGCCGGTTGTCCCACACTACTGCTATACATGAATAGCTGTAGCGCTCTTTGGGAAAGGGTGCTACTGATATTATCTGCAGCGCTGTTTGCTGGGACGCGCTACTGACAATGCGGCGCTACTGCTAAATTTCCCCCCTCGCTACTACTAGTTTATTTATTAGTTTGTTTCCTGCATATTTGTTTTGTATTTGAATAGGCTTTGTACAATAATCTTTAGCATATCATACACATACAAATGTAATCATAGCATATACATACAATTAGTCTCATCAAATCATGTCATCATCATAATCATCATCCAACACAAAGTGGTCTCTCGTCATCATCTCGAAAATAGCGATAGAAGTCTCGAATGATATGTAAATACATTGTCATCCATCTAAACAATGATATATGCGAGAAGAGCTATCACTTTGAGAACATGAGTTCGTATCCCTCTTTCGCATTAGCGTGAACCTCTAAACTAACTACTGCCTGTCGCTCGGAAACCGAAAGGGCCTGACACTCCGGCCACTTGTCGTATATATACTCCTGGCATAGCACTTCTTCGCCATCTATGATCTATGCACCTGCATCATCACATGAGTCGATGATATGCAACATATATAGTTGAGCAACAGAAAGAGACAGACTTGGCAAAAATAAAAACAACATATCATAAGCATAAATAACAAAGTTCATCGTACCCCAAAATGCCCTAACTAGAGTGATTTTCGCTAGTCGAGGAGGAGGACGGTTTAATTACATCACAAATAAAGTTTCACCGTGCATAACTCAAAGTTTTGTCATACAGAAAGTATGGACTAAACGGACACATTGTCATATATCGACAATCACTCCAACATGTCGTTCCATCCATCCAAGTCAGGGAGATAGTCCTCGAGCCTAGTGAAAGGCTTTAGGTCGAGACGCTGAGAGGCTATCCATGTTCGGACGTCTTCCCGCGACATTTGTCCTTCTCCGTAGAACATCCCTGTTTTTCCGACGACCTCCTTCATGATGATTTGGGCAAGTTCGCGCTGGATGTTATAGAACTCAGCTCGAAGTCGATGATCCTCGATATCTCCTATGTCCTTTGCCCATTGCAGAATATGGGCATCGCCGGATCTAGGTGACATGCGAAGGTTCTGGTGATCCCGTCTGTACTCCAGCATGTGGTGTAGGACATAGAATCCATCATTAAGAGAATCGTTCGGTTGCTGGATGCAGCAGAAGTCGGTCTTATGGCCGAAGGCGACCCTGCCGCCCCTTCTCTTCTTGTCCCTGACCTCTCCACCCCTTGCTTGGTAGTAAAACATAGCACTGTCGAGAACATCCTTGATGTGGGTGTAATCCTTTTTGTGAATGTTCTTCGACGAGTCCAAGTAAAGAGCGTGGGAGAATCGGGGGTAGAGGATGGTGAGGACGGCGCGCCCGCCGCTGCGCAAAATAAGTCCTCAAATTAATTAGCCTCCACCATGCAAATGAATGATTAAAATCGAAGGAAGGATAGCAGCGCGGATGACTTACACGGGATGATAAGGCACGAGAATCGCCTCCTTGTCCTTATTGGCGAGCATAAAATTGACGATGTAATCCCTCGCGTATTCACGATGATTTGCGCAGACTCCCAAGAAGCCCTCGTGCATGTAGTACGGGTCAGCGACATAGATATGAGATATCTGCTCAACCCCGATGATGTAGTTCATGTGCAAGGCATAAAGGCGGACAAACGTAAAATCCAGCTTCTTCACGTGAAACATGTCGAATATGTAATCGAATCGGAGGAAGAACTTATCCGCGGGGAAGCTGTCGACGTACGACATTTGCCGCGGAATGTTAACCACGTAGAGTGGGTATCCTGGATCTTTCGAGGCGATGAGGTCTTTCTCTACCCGCAGCACATCGTCATGAAGTCTCTTTAGATCGCCGAATCTGGCCCGTAGCATTGTTGCAGGTAGGATTGGTTGACCGGGGATATGCCATTTATCCGCATCGGGGATATCTATACGGTCCTGAAGCCGAGGCTGCTGAGGCGGCTGGATCATAGAAATAGCTTTTTTGCCTTTCCTCGCTCTCTTCCAACTTCTTTACTACCGGAAGGCGTCGTCGCAATCACCAGAACCCTGTCCTTCATCGTTGCTAGCCATGTTTCCTATGATTAAATCTATTCAATTAATTCTAGACCTAATAAAATGAATAATGACATAAAAAGGCCTATTGTTTTGCAGGAACGTTGACTCCTTCCTGGTGCGGCAAATCACACGGGCACTCGATATGTCCTAGTTTGTAGCACAAGTCATGCTGAAATTCACGGAAATTTTCGGCATGACCTTTGCTAAAAAGTGGACAAATCGAGAACCTGAAATTTGCTGGAACAGAAATGAATCAACATTCCCGCAAAAAATATATAGGCCACTCAGCTTCATTGAAAGAACAAAGCCACTTGGGCACAAACAACATGACCACTTCAATGAAAAGATATAATCAACAATAAAAGTCTAGGAAGGGATCATCTTTAAAATAAAACTTGCCTAAATAACCTAGATAATTAACCTAATCAAACTAGTTAACCTGACTAGTTCTCTATCAAAGCCCTAACTAAATTTTTGCACTAACCTAGGTAATTAACCTAATTAAACTAGTTAACCTAACTACTTCTCTGTCAAAGCCCTAACTAAATTTTTGCCCTAACCTAGATAATTAACATAATTAAACTAGCTAACCTATGCATGAGAGAGAGAGGAGGGGTGGGGGCTTACAGAGGATGGCTCCGGTGGTGGCGAGGGAGGCAGGGGCGTCTCCAGTGACGGCGAGGGAGGCGGTTCTGGCGAGGGAGGATCCGGTGGCGTCAACGGCGGCTCCGGTGGCGTTGATGAGGCCGCGCGGCTCCATGGCGTTGGGGGCAGCTCCGATGGCGTCGACGGCGCACGGCTCTGGTGGCTCCGGGGGCGTCGACGTCGGCAGGAGACGGCGGCGAAGTGGGGCGACGACGAATCGAGGAGACGGCGGCGGGGTGGGTCGAGAGATTTGGGGGGCAAGTGGTGGCCGGGGGGGGGAACGGTTTTTTGGTTAAGTCAAAACTAGCGGTAGCGCGTTTCGCAGAACGCGCTATAGCTAAGGTAGCTATAGCGCTTTTTCCAAAACGCGCTACTGCTATACATATGTAAGTTTCTCTCTTTTTTATTTCCTTTTTCTGTTTCTATAGTGGGGGTCCTCGAAACGCGCTGCAGCTGCGTTAGCTACAACGCCTCTTACTAACACACGCTACAGCTAAGCCTTTCTCTGTGTTTTCGCTTTTTCATTTATTTTGCTTTACATTTTATTTTTTTCTTTCTCCTTTTTCTGTTTCTTTCATTTTCATTTACTTTTCTATTTATTTTTCATTTTATTTTATTTCCATTAGCAGTAGCGCTGTTACAGGGAAACGCGCTGCTACTCATGCCCTAGCGGTAGCGCGCTTCCTACAAGGCCGCTACTGCTATGCGTAGCCCATCGTTCCAGCAATGGGAATATTAGTAGTAGCGCTTTTACGGGCACGCGCGCTACTGCTAGAATCGTATCTGCAGCGCGGTTTATTCTGAACCGCTACTGCTATCTAGCACTAGCGCCCTTTTTTAACCCGCGCTGTTGCTAAATTTCTGTGTATAAGGTTTTCCCTAGTAGTGTCATGGGCCGTTCATAACATTTGCCGAAGTGTTTACGACTTGACCTCAGATGTCACCGAACACTAACCGGGGGCTCATAGCTAGCTTCCCCCATTTAAATCTCCTATGACTAAGTGAAAATTATAAAGCCTGCATATCTGATTGCCTCGTTTCCGCTAACACAACCGCCTTCGGGCACCGAGACGTCGGCTAAGGGTTGTCTTTTTATTGCGGAGACACCCTGCGTAGTATCTACAAAGGGGTAGAAGCCGACGATGGGCCACTTTCAACTGATAAACGGTCGCAACGGAGTCAAAATAAACATATCATCGTCATTTGTATTTAATATACAAGGGCTGCCTTCCGTAATCATTGTTATAAAGCCATAAATATGCATCAATTTGACTTAAGGATTTTGCCAAGCTGGGTTGCCTGGCTCCTGTGCTTACCGCTACGTTCCCGATTGTTCGGCTAGGCGGTAAAGGGAGCACCTCTGTGATTATTACTACCGGGTCATCGGAGTTAGTACCTCAGACTAGGTGAAGGTGAATGCTAGCGATTTTAAAGGATCACATTGGTCGACAACAACGGAAGTAAAATATTGGTTCATTAAATACCACAGAATTTGGGAACTTTCCCTGAACTAAATCCTCAATATTTTCTTCCCACATTGATCGGAGGTGAGGTTTCATGATCATGATACGCATGATGACCCAAAGAAAGGAACCGATAGCGGGACTATTTCCTTGGAAGATGTTTCTCACATTAAGTAATATAACATATCTCTCCGCGTACCTTTTTTTTTATAAAACCGTATGGCCGGATTGCCTTGTTTTCCATAAATCTTTGCCCTTATAACGGCTTTATAAAGTAGGACAAACACTCCTCGGCTACTGGCCGAGGAGGTGGAAGCCGATGGTCGGTCAACAAAGTTTTGTGCAATGTGGATCCGAGCATTAATGATGTAAAGTACTTGGATACATAGACTCATTACACATAATTTGTGATTTTACTCTGGATATCGATCCTTAATTCGGCCACCCGTGCCCGCATTAAGGCTCGGGGGCTACTGGGCTTCAGGCTTATCATTTACTAATATTAAAAGGGGCAAATCGATCCCCTGATCTGGTGTGGCCACCCGACCAGTGTCTCGGGGGCTACCGCATTGGTAATCCAGTGCACAAAATTTAAGTGCAATATAATTTTCGAGGAGATTATGATCCTCAGGTTGGTCGGCCGCACCCAACCTGAGTCTCGAGGACTTTGCACACTGCTTTTTGTGTGCTGAAGCATTCTGCCGAGCTAGGAGTTGATCCTCAAGCCGATTTTGCAAATCAACCTGAGTCTCAGCGGCTACTGGGATCAGTGGTCTTATGTCATCCTTCAGGTGCATCTCGGGTTTTAGACCGATACACACCTTGAGGGCTACTGGCTATATATCTCGGCAGAGAATAATTTGCACCAATCAAAAATATTAATAGGCCCATAGTCGGGGTGGTGCACCACCTCGGAAGCAGTCCGACATAAAGCTCGGGCGCCAGTGGCTGGCTCCATAGAGGGCATTCTTGGCATTAAGCTCGGCTAAACTCCTTCAACTTTTTTGAACCAAGGTGATTTATGACACCTCGGATATAGTCCGGCGTTGGAGCTTGGATACAGTCCGGCGTTGGAGCTTGGACATAGTTCGACGTTGGAGCTCGGATACATTCCGGCGTTGGAGCTCGGAAGTGGTCCGACGTTGGTGCTCGGCTGAAAAAGATACCTCGAATGCAGTCCGTCGTTGGAGCTCAGATGCAAGAAGACACTGCCGCCCGGGAACAACTTCAAACCCGAGGTGTGGCATAAAAATAACAAGGCATTGAAAAAGGCCGAGAACTTAAAGGGGCTCCTCGGATACCCGATGTGTAAACTCTTCTGATTTACTTCGGTGATCCTCAAGATCAAAGATGGGAAGATTTGTTGAACCAGTTTTCCAGACCGACGGCCGAAGATGAAGAACAGTTTGGAAAAATCGAGGAGTGTCCCCAATGTGAAGACCAGTTCAGGGGGCTACTAACGGTGTCCTGGACTAGGGGGTACTCACCACGTCGTCTCCCAATCAGTTGGATTGGGCCGAGGACCCCCATGGCCGTATGGTCATGGGCCAGTTCGGACAGCCGATGTATACACGAGGAAGATTCCACAAGACTTGGTGATCAAGACAAGGACTCCTCTCCACCAGCGTATTCGACTAGGACTCTTGTTATCCTAGGTCTCTGGTACATTATATAAGCCGAGGCCAGGCTAGTTGGTAGATTATTATGATATTATTCATCATACCCTTAGGTTTTAGACCACAACATATGATCTCGAGGTAGATCAACTTTGTACTTGATACTCCATCAATATAAATAAGAGCAGGACGTAGGGTTTTACCTCCATTAAGAGGGCATGAACCTGGGTAAACATCATGTCCCTGTCTCCTGTTACCCATCGATCCATGATACACAGCTTGGGACCCTCTACCCGAGATCCGCCAGTTTTGACACGGATACCAACCTTGCCATATATTCTTTCATCATATTCCGGAGCTCCACCAAAAATCCGAACATTTTTGGACCTTCCCAAACCTCACTTCCTATTCAAATCATTTGAATTTAATCTTTCAATATTGGCCATTTCTATTTTCTTGGAACAAGCACATTTTTGTGAGTCCGGGAAATTTATCCGCGTGTCCAACTTCTTCCCCTAACCCCCCTCTTTCTTTTTCTCCTCTTTAATTGTTTTTTGTTAAAGGAAATAAGAAGCGGAGAGAGAGGGAGAGCAGCCCAATCAGTCCGGCCCTTTTGGTCAACCAGACCCACCCACCGGCCTCTTAGGCCTGCTAGGCCGGCCCATTCTTTTTTCCTCATAAGGCCCAAGGCCCAACCAGCTCTAACCCTAGGCGCCCGAACCACCTCTCCTGATCCAATCCCCTCCTCCTCGTTCCTCCTCCCGCAGCCTCACGCACCTGCACCGCACCGCCAGGGAGAGGAGCTCCCCACCACGCGCGCGCCCCTCTCTTCGATCGCCCCGCACCCGATCCCCATCTCTCGATCCCCAGCTCTCTCTCCCTTCGTTGTCCTCCTGGTGCCACCACTCGCAGGGAGAGAGAGAGCAGCACCACGCCCTCGTCTCGTTCCCCTTTGCCACCTCCTCGTCACTGGAGTCCAGCCGTAGGAGCGCCAACGCCACCAGACCGCCGTCCCGCGCTCAAGCTCCTCTACCCCTGAGCTCCGTTCGCGCTGCCGTTTGCCCGGATCCTGGGCCGGCCGACCAGGATCCACTCGTCTTCGCCATTCACGGTGCTGCCGGAACCACGCTTCAAGTCCCCGTCATCAATCTCCACGTCGACGCCCCTGCTTCGCTTCAAGCCCTCCTTTGCGTCGCTCGCTTAGGCCGCTAGCAGGCAAAGCATGCTAAGGCTTGACCGTGCTGCTTCCTCGATGGCCCAGCTGCCCGTCTTCACCGTGTCGCTTCCTCGAGCTGCCTCCTGCCCTGACCGCGTCCAGCCGTAGGCCTCCGCGCCTTCATCCTGCTGCTGCCACACGACATCTCCGCGGGTCGTCCTCTGACTTTTGCCGTTTCGAGGCAGCCCGACGCCTAATACCATCTCTGAGGATTTTTGTCAAGTACCATCCCGCGGGATCTCGTCAAGACTGATGCCCGAACAAGTACATTCTCTGAGGATACCCCATGTCCCGTCAAGTTCGACTACAACGACTACAACATGTACCACTACTGTCATCGGAGTCCCGTGTAACGCATGCATCAGGTACCTCTACGGAAGATCCGAACGTGAAGATCCGAACGTCTATGAACCATGTACAACTACCGTCATCGAAGACCGTGAGTACAACTACTTTCCAATACGGCGCCATGTTCCACCACCGACGGCCGTTTTGGATTCGCCAAGTCCGTCTATAAAGCGAAGACCCGTGAACCACTACTTCCCTCATCGAACCCGAACTGTCCCAAACACATGCTTCGAAGGTATAACCGCCGGAACGATGCCCGTGGACCGAATGCTTGTGTTGTATGAGATGAACCCCTTGTTTGCACGATGCCCATTTGTTTCATGCACGTCCCCGTTTGCCATGCCGTCGACCCGTGGGAACCCGGTAACCGGGAGCTCCTCACCGTTCATCGCATGACATGCTCCCGTCACACTTTCTTTTGCACCGGCATCTCAATCGAGTTACCGGAACCAGAATGTTGGCGGGGCACTATTTTCGTTGTCGTTGCCGTGGCACCCCTTCCGTTCCCGCCACGATGACAAATTCTTCATAACATGCTCTTGTAACATTTTCATAAAAATTGCTGAAAACTTGCAAATGTCATCCGCATCATGATAACAACATTTAAAATGTTTAAAATTGTTTTTTTGCATTAAATTGCTAAATGCATATGGGGATTTACCGGAATTGTTGTTTGATGTTTCCGGCCCCATTTAAATTGTTTAGATTGTGTAGTTTACTTCTGCCTCACCTCTTGCCATGTTTAACAACATTTAATATTGTTGAGTAGCCTAGCTAGGAGTGAACTAAATAATCGAATGTGGTGTTTCGTCAATATGCATCTCGTTGCATATTGAGCTCCACTTAACTTGTAATTTTGTTTGTGCACTTTGCCATGCCATGCATATATAAACCGGACATGCATCATACTTGATTGTGCATCATGCCATGTTTATGCTTGTTGGTTTACTACGTTGCTTGCTTCTTTCCGGGTTGCTTATCTCGTTAGCTTCGATTTTGTTCCGGAGTTGTGAGGATCTGTTCGACTACGTCCGTTTGTCTTCTTCATGGACTCGTTCTTCTTCCTTGCGGGATCTCAGGCAAGATGATCATACCCTCAAAATCACTTATATGTTTGCTTGCTAGTTGTTCGTTCTATCGCTATGTCGCGCTACCTACCACTTTATATATCATGCCTCCCATATTGCCATGCCAAGCCTCTAACCCACCTTCACAGCAAACCGTTGTTTGGCTGTGTTACCGCTTTTGCTCAACCCCTCTTATAGCGTTGCTAGTTGCAGGTGAAGTTGAAGTTTGTTCCATGTTGGAATATGGATATGTTGGGATATCACAATATCTCTTATTTAATTAATGCATATGTATACTTGGTAAAGGGTGGAAGGCTCGGCCTTATGCCTAGTGTTTTGTTCCACTCTTGCCACCCTAGTTTCCGTCATACCGATGTTATGTTCCTTGATTTTGCGTTCCTTACACGGTTGGGTGTTATGGGAACCCCTTGACAGTTCGCTTTGAATAAAACTCCTCCAGCAAGGCCCAACCTTGGTTTTACCATTTGCCTCACCACCACCTATACTTTTCCCTTGGGAGTCGCGCTCCCGAGGGTCATCTTTATTTTACCCCCCGGGCCATCATGCTTTTATATTGATATTTATTGCATCATGGACTGTTATTTCACTTTATGTCACAATACTTATGGCTATTCTCTCTTATTTTACAAGGTTTACATAAGGAGGCAGAATGCCGGCAGCTGGAATTCTAGGCTGGAAAAGGAGCAAATATTAGAGACCTATTCTACGCAACTCCAAAAGTCCTGAAACTTCACAGGACATCTTAAAAGAAATAAAGAAAAATCCTCGCCAAAGATGAAGGCCAGGGGGCCCACACCCTTCTCACGAGGGTGGGGGGCGTGCCCCCCCTAGGGCGCGCCCCCTACCTCGTGGGCCCCCTCGTGGCTCTCCAACGCCCATCTTCTCCTATATGAGGTATTTCGATGAGAAAAAAATAGGAAGGAACTTTTTGGGACGAGACTCCGCCGCCACGAGGCGGAACCTTGGAGGATCCAATCTAGAGCTCCAACAGAGCTGTTCTGCCGGGGATACTTCCCTCCCGGAGGGGGAAATCATCACCATCGTCATCACCAACGCTCCTCTCATCGGAAGAGGGCAATCTCCATCAACATCTTCACCAGCACCATCTCATCTCCAAACCCTAGTTCATCTGTTGTATCCAATTCTTGTCTCAAAGTCCGGGATTGGTGCTAGTAGGTTGCTAGTAGTGTTGATTACTCCTTGTAGTTGATGCTAATTGGTTTATTTGGTGGAAGATCATATGTTCAGATCCTATATGCATATTATTACCCCTCTGATTATGAACATGAATATGCTTTTTGAGTAATTACGTTTGTTCCTGAGGACAAGGGAGAAGTCTTGCTATGAGTAGTCATGTGAATTTGGTATTCATTTGATATTTTGATAAGATGTATGTTGTCTAGCCTCTAGTGGTGTTATGTGAATGTCGACTACATAACACTTCACAATTATTTGGACCTAGAAGAAGGCATTGGGAAGTAATAAGTAGATGATGGGTTGCTAGAGTGACAGAAGCTTAAACCCTAGCTTATGCGTTGCTTCGTAAGGGGCTGATTTGGATCCACGTGTTTCATGTTATGGTTAGGTTCACCTTAATACTTTTGTTGTAGTTGCGGATGCTTGCAATAGAGGTTAATCATAAGTGGGATGCTTGTTCAAGTAAGAACATCACCCAAGCAATGGTCCACCCACATATCAAATTATCAAAGTATCGAACGCAAATCATATGAACGTGATGAAAACTAGCTTGACGATAATCCCATGTGTCCTCAGGGGCGCTTTTCCTATTATAAGAGTTTGTTCCGGCCTATCCTTTGCTACAAAAGGATTGGGCCACCTTGCTGCACTTCATTTACTTTTGTTACTTGTTTCTCGTTACAATCTATCTTATCACAAAACTATCTGTTACCACTTATTTCAATACTTGCAGAGAATACCTTGCTGAAAACCACTTATCATTTCCTTCTGCTCCTCGTTGGGTTCGACACTCTTACTTATCGAAAGGACTACGATAGATCCCCTATACTTGTGGGTCATCAAGACTCTTTTCTGGCGCCGTTGCCGGGGAGTGTAGCGCCTTTGGTAGGTGGAATTTGGTAAGGAAAAATTTATATAGTGTGCTGAAATTTACTGTCACTTGTTACTATGGAAAGTAATTCTCTGAGGGGCTTGTTTGGGGTATCTTCACCCCGTCCCGTAGAGCAAAGAGTTGCTCCTCAACCTACTGAACCTATTGAAAATGAAACTCCTTTTGAATTTCCTTCGGGTATGATGGGAAAACTGCTAGCTAACCCTTTTACAGGAGATGGAACAAAGCATCCTGATGAGCACTTAATATATGTGGATGAAGTTTGTGGATTATTTAAGCTTGCAGGTATACCCGATGATGTTGCTAAGAAGAAGGTCTTCCCTTTATCTTTGAAGGGAGACGCATTGATATGGTATAGGCTATGTGATGATATGAGATCATGGGACTATAAAAGATTGAAGTTGGAATTTCATCAAAAGTATTACACTATGCATCTTGTTCATCGTGATCGCAATTATATATATAATTTCTGGCCTCGTTAAGGAGAAAGCATCGCTCAAGCTTGGGGGAGGCTTAAATCAATGTTATATTCATGCCCCAATCATGAGCTCTCGAGAGAAATAATTATGCAAAGTTTTTATGCTCGGCTTTCTGAAAACAATCGCACCATGCTCGATACTTCTTGTGCTGGCTCTTTTATGATGAAGACTATTGAATTCAGATGGAATTTACTGGATAGAATTAAACGCAACTCTGAAGATTGGGACCTTGACGAAGGTAAGGAGTCAGGTATGACACCTAAGTTTGATTGTGTTAAATCTTTTATGGATACCGATATTTTCCGTAAGTTTAGCACTAAATATGGACTTGACTCTGAGATAGTAGCTTCTTTCTGTGAATCTTTCGGTACTTATGTTGATCTCCCTAAGGAGAAGTGGTCTAAATATCATCCTTCCATAGAAGTAAAAGTAGCTGCACCTATTAAAGTTGAAGAAAAGACTGTCACTTATAATGATCCTATTGTTCCTACTTCTTATGATGAGAAACCACCTTTCCCTGTTAGAATAAAGGATCATGCTAAAGCTTCAACTGTTGTTCATAAAAGCAATATTAGAACTTATACACCTCCTGAGCAAGTTAAAGTAGAACCTAATATTGCTATTGTTAAAGATCTCTTGTCTGATAATATTGATGGGCATGTTTTTCAGTTTGAAGGTGAAACTGCTAGAATTGCTAAACCTTGTGATAAAGATAAACATAGACCTGTGGTAGGCGTGCCTATTATTTCTGTTAAAATAGGAGATCATTGTTATCATGGCTTATGTGATATGGGTGCTAGTGATAGTGTTATACCTTATGACTTGTATAAAGAAATTATGCATGACATTGCACCTGCAGAGTTAGAAGATATTGATGTCAAAATTAAACTTGCCAATAGAGATACTATTTCAGCGATGAGAATTGTTAGAGATGTTGAAGTCTTGTTTGGGAAAACTAAATATCCTGCTGATTTTCTTGTTCTTACTTCTCCGCAAGATAGCTTTTGTCCCATTATATTTGGTAGACCCTTCTTAAATACTGTCAATGCTACCATAGATTGCATGAAGAATGTTGTTACTGTT
The DNA here is from genome assembly GCF_056163025.1 of Triticum urartu. Taxonomy (NCBI): domain Eukaryota; kingdom Viridiplantae; phylum Streptophyta; class Magnoliopsida; order Poales; family Poaceae; genus Triticum; species Triticum urartu. The sequence goes on along the minus strand of NC_141873.1, from coordinate 425,935,351 downwards.
GGCTTGGATGATATGGTTCATGAGTTTAATTTCTCTAAATTTAGTAAACAACATCGTGAGGAAGAATTACCTAGTTAGGATGAAATTATTGGTCTTGCTTCTATTGTCGTACCTCCCAGTGATCCATCAGAACACTATTTGCTAGACCATGAAAATGATATGTTCATGAATGAAAGAAGGGAAATAGATGAAGTATTCTTTAAACAGGAACCTATTCTGCATCACAATTTGCCTGTTGAAATTTTAGGGGATCCTCCTCCACCCAAGGGTGATCCTGTGTTTGAGCTTAAACCGTTGCCTGATAATCTTAAATATGCTTATCTTGACGAAAAGAAGATATATCCTGTTATTATTAGTGCTAACCTTTCAGAGCATGAAGAAGAAAGATTATTGAAAACTCCGAAGAAGCATCGTGCTGCTATTGGATATACTCTTGATGATCTTAAGGGCATTAGTCCCACTCTATGTCAACATAAAATAAATTTGGAAGCAGATGCCAAACCAGTTTGTGATCCTCAACGACGTCTGAATCCTAAAATAAAAGAAGTGGTAAGAAAAGAAATACTCAAGCTTCTGGAGGCAGGTATAATTTATCCCATTGCTGATAGTGAGTGGGTAAGTCCTGTCCATTCTGTCCCTAAGAAGGGAGGTATCACTGTTGTTCCTAATGATAAAGATGAATTGATTCCAAAAAGAATTATCATAGGTTATAGGATGGTAATTGATTTCCACAAATTAAATAAAGCTACTAAGAAAGATCATTACCCCTTACCTTTTATTGATCAAATGCTAGAAAGATTATGCAAACATACACACTATTTCTTTCTAGATGGTTATTCTTGTTTCTCTCAAATACCTGTGTCGGCTAGAGATCAATCAAAGACTACTTTTACAGGCCCTTTTGGTACTTTTGCTTATAGACGTATGCCTTTTGGTTTATGTAATGCACCTGCTACCTTTCAAAGATGCATGATGGCTATATTCTCTGACTTTTGTGAAAAGATTTGTGAGGTTTTCATGGATGACTTTTCCGTCTACGGTTCCTCTTTTGATGATTGCTTGAGCAATCTTGATTGAGTTTTTCAGAGATGTGAAGAAACTAATCTTGTATTGAATTGGGAAAAGTGCCACTTTATGGTTAATGAAGGTATTGTCTTGGGGCACAAAGTTTCTGAAAGAGGTATTGAAGTTGATAAAGCCAAGGTTGATGCTATTGAAAAGATGCCATGTCCCAAGGACATCAAAGGTACAAGAAGTTTCCTTGGTCACGCCGGATTTTATAGGAGGTTCATTAAGGACTTCTCAAAAATTTCTCGGCCTCTGACTAATTTATTGCAAAAAGATATACCATTTGTCTTTGATGATGATTGTGTAGAAGCATTTGAAATACTTAAGAAAGCATTAGTCTCTGCACCTGTTGTTCAGCCACCTGATTGGAATTTACCCTTTGAAATTATGTGTGATGCTAGTGATTATGCTATAGGTGCTGTTCTAGGGCAAAGAGTTGATAAGAAATTAAATGTTATTCATTATGCTAGTAAGACTCTAGACAATGCTCAAAGAAATTATGCTACCACTGGAAAAGAGCTTTTAGCAGTTGTATTTGCTTGTGATAAGTTCAGATCTTAAATTGTTGATTCTAAAGTAACTATTCACACTGATCATGCTGCTATTAAATATCTTATGGAAAAGAAAGATGCTAAACCTAGACTTATTAGATGGGTTCTCTTGCTACAAGAATTTCATTTGAATATTGTTGATAGAAAGGGAGCTGAGAACCCCGTTGCAGACAACTTACCTAGGTTAGAAAATATTCTTGATGACCCACTACCTATTAATGATGACTTTCCTGATGAACAATTAAATGTTATAAGTACTTCTTGTAGTACTCCATGGTATGGTGATTATGCTAATTATATTGTTGCTAAGTTTATACCACCTAGCTTCACATACCAACAAAAGAAAAAGTTTTTCTATGACTTGAGACATTACTTTTGGGATGACCCACATCTTTATAAAGAAGGAGTAGATGGTGTTATTAGATGTTGTGTACCTGAGCATGAATAGGAATAGATCCTACGCAAGTGTCACTCCGAGTCTTATGGAGGACACCACGCTGGAGATAGAACTGCACATAAGGTATTGCAATCTGGTTTTTATTGGCCTACTCTCTTCAAGGATGCCCATAAGTTTGTCTTGTCTTGTGATGAATGTCAAAGCATTGGTAATATTAGTAGACATCAAGAAATGCCTATGAATTATTCTCTTGTTATTGAACCATTTGATGTTTGGGGCTTTGATTATATGGGACCTTTTCCTGCCTCTAATGGATACACACATATTTTAGTTGTTGTTGATTACATTACTAAATGGGTAGAAGCTATTCCAACTAGTAGTGTTGATAATAACACCTCTATTAAAATGCTTAAAGAAGTTATTTTCCCGAGGTTTGGAGTCCCTAGATATTTAATGACTGATGGTGGTTCACACTTTATTCATGGTGCCTTCCGTAAAATGCCTGTTAAATATGATGTTAATCATAGAGTTGCATCTCCTTATCACCCACAGTCTAGTGGTCAAGTAGAGTTGAGCAATAGAGATCTCAAATTAATTTTGCAAAAGACTGTTAATAGGTCTAGAAAGAATTGGTCTAAGAAACTTGATGATGCATTATGGGCTTATAGAACTGCATACAAAAATCCTATGGGTATCTCTCCGTATAAAATGGTTTATGGAAAAGCATGTCACTTACCTCTCGAACTAGAACACAAGGCATATTGGGCCATTAAAGATCTCAACTATGATTTTAAACTTGCCGGTGAGAAGAGGTTATTTGATATTAGCTCACTTGATGAATGGAGAACCCAAGCTTATGAAAATGCCAAGTTGTTTAAAGAAAAAGTTAAAAGATGGCATGACAAAAGGATACAAAAGCATGAGTTTAATTTAGGTGATTATGTATTGCTATACAACTCTCGTTTAAGATTTTTTGCAGGAAAACTTCTCTCTAAAAGGGAAGGCCCCTACGTTATCGAAGAGGTCTATCGTTCTGGTGCCACAAAAATCAACAACTTCGAGGGCACAAATCCGAAGGTGGTAAACTGTCAAAGAATCAAACATTATATCTCAGGTAATCCCATAAATGTTGAAACCAATATTATTGAAACCGTAAGCCCAGAGGAATACATAAGGGACACTTTCCGGAACGTTTCAGACTCCGAAAAGGAATAGGTATGTGGTACAGTAAGTAAACCGACTCCAAAACTATTTTGAAGGCAATATTTCTCCGTTTTGGAATATTTAGAAAAATAGAAAAATAAGTAGCAGTCCAGGAAGGACACGAGGGCCCCATGAGGGTGGTGGGCACGCCCCCTACCTCATGAGCACCTCGTGTGCCTTCCGGACTCCGTTTTCTTGCACGTTACATATTTTGGTCGGTAAAAATTCATTATATATTCTCCCGAAGGTTTTGACTCCCGTATCACACAAATTTCCTCTGCTCTTGTTTCGAGCTGTTTTTCTGACAGATCCAGGTTATCATGACGGCCCCAAATGCCTCCAAGGACAAGTTCTTAGAGAAGGTCATCAACCCTTACCTCGCGGAGGTGTTGCGACATCCTCAAACCATCGAGTTGCGTGATGGGTTGCTGCACATCCGCGATGAAGAGGGACCAAAGGGGACCGGAAGCATAGAGACGAGGCTCGAAGTAGTGGAGCAACAAGTTTTCAAGTGCCAGGGTATGGTGGAGCGTGGAATCAACGCTAGCCACACGATGCTCGCGGAGTTCACTAACAACTACAAGCCGGATGCCAAGAACACCAAGGAGGCCATCTTCAAGCTATATGAGAAGATTGAGCACCTCCAAGCCCAAATCTATGATCTGCAAAACCAAAACTGTGAGTATGAATATAGATTCAAAAGAATGAGTTTGGCTGCAGATTCGAGGATTCCGGAGACTCGATCATCCTTCTATGATGGCGAACCTATGCTTTGGAAGATGGATGACAAGCCTGCATCATCAACATCACCACCACCTTCTTCACCGACAAAGGACATATAATCACATGGGTATGGGCACTCCCCTTGGCAACTGCCAAGCTTGGGGGAGGTGCCCCGGTATCGTATCACAATCACAACTCCTATCTTTATTGTTTTTCTTAGTTCGATCTTATTAGTAGTATCTTGATCTAGTAGAATAAAGTTTATGGCATGATCTAGTTTTGAGTTTTGCTTTATGATCTCTCTATGTAATCGAGTCCGTGAGCTATATATATAATAAAGATTAGTGTTGAGTCAAGGGCTTGATTATTTTGCCATGATCTTGGGTGAACAAAAGAAAAGAGAAAAAGAATAAAAAGAAACAAAAAGTTCATATTGATCTTATTGAGAGTAATGACTTCACATAGAAATAGTATGATGATTAAAAGTTGTTGGGAGTTGGCAGACATAGCTTTGGTCATTGTTGCAATTAATAGGAAGTAATAAGGAAAGAGAGGTTTTCACATATAGATATATTATCATTGACATCTTTTATGATTGGGAGCACTCATTAAAATATGACATGCTAAAGAGTTGATGTTTGACAAGGAAGACAACGTAATGAGTTATGTCTTTCTTATATCTGAGATAAAGTATGTTGTCATGGATACTCTAACTTGTTGAGCTTGCCTTTCCCCCTCATGCTAGCCACATTCTCAGCACCAAGTAGAAATACTACTTGTGCTTCCAAATATCCCTAAACCAGTTTTGCCATGAGAGTCCACCATATCTACCTATGGTAAGTTGTCATCGGTGCAAAGCAATAAAAATTGCTCTAAATATGTATGATTGATTGTTGTGGGAGAAATAAGCTTTATACGATCTTGTGATATGGAAGTAATAAAAGCGACAGACTGCATAATAAAGGTTCATATCACAAGGGGCAATATAAAGTGATGTTCTTTCGCATTGAGATTTTATGCATCCAACAATAAAAGCGCATGGCAACCTCTGCTTCCCTCTGCGAAGGGCCTATCCTTTATTATTATCTTCTACCTTATGCAAGAGTCATGGTGATCTTCACCTTTTCTTTTTCATTTTATCCTTTGGCAAGCTCAGCATGTTGGAAAGAACATGATATATATATATATCTAATTGGATGTAGGGGAGCATGAACCATTATTGTTGACATTAACCTTGAGGTAAAAGGTTGTGGGGCAAAACTATAAAGCCCCTATCTTTCTCTGTGTCCGATTAAAACTCCGTAACCACAAGTATTGCATGAGTGTTAGCAATTATGAAGGACTAAATGATAGTTGAGTATGTGGACTTGCTTTTTAGCTCTGACATAGACTCTTTCTGATGTTATGATAAATTGCAATTGCTTCAATGACTGAGATTATAGTTTGTCGGAGCCCAATAAGGTTTATGATTTATACTTTTGCATTCTGAATAGATCATCACTTGAACATAAGTAATCATATGACAAAATCTATATATGTTGTTGTTATGAGAATAATCATGATGCCTTCATGTCCGTATTTTATTTTTATCGACGCCTCTACCTCTAAACATGAGGACATATTTATTGTTATCGGCTTTTTGCTTGAGGACAAGCGAGGTCTAAGCTTGGGGGAGTTGATACGTCCATTTTGCATCATGCTTTTATACCGATATTTATTGCATTATGGACTGTTATTTCACTTTATGTCATGATACTTATGGCTATTCTCTCTTATTTTACAAGGTTTACATAAGGAGGGAGAATGCCAACAGCTAGAATTCTGGGATGGAAAAGGAGCAAATATTAGAGACCTATTCTACGCAACTCCAAAAGTCCTGAAACTTCACGGGACATCTTAAAAGAAATAAAGAAAAATCCTCACCAAAGATGAAGGCCAGGGGGCCCACACCCTTCTCACGAGGGTGGGGGCGCCCCCCCCTAGGGCGCGCCCCCTACCTCGTGGGCCCCCTGGTGGCTCTCCGACGTCCATCTTCTCCTATATGAGGTCTTTCGATGAGAAAAAATAGGAAGGAACTTTTCGGGACGAGACTCCACCGCCACGAGGCGGAACCTTGGCGGATCCAATCTAGATCTCCGGCAGAGCTGTTCTGCCGGGGATACTTCCCTCCTGGAGGGGGAAATCATCACCATCGTCATCACCAACGCTCCTCTCATCAGGAGAGGGCAATCTCCATCAACATCTTCACCAGCACCATCTCATCTCCAAACCCTAGTTCATCTCTTGTATCCAATTCTTGTCTTAAAGTCCGGGATTGGTGCTAGTAGGTTGCTAGTAGTGTTGATTACTCCTTGTAGTTGATGCTAATTGGTTTATTTGGTGGAAGATCATATGTTCAGATCCTATATGCATATTACTACCCCTCTGATTATGAACATGAATATGCTTTGTGAGTAATTACGTTTGTTCCTGAGGACAAGGGAGAAGTCTTGCTATGAGTAGTCATGTGAATTTGGTATTCGTTTGATATTTTGATAAGATGTATGTTGTCTAGCCTCTAGTGGTGTTATATGAACATCGACTACATAACACTTCACCATTATTTGGGCCTAGAGGAAGGCATTGGGAAGTAATAAGTAGATGATGGGTTGCTAGAGTGACAGAAGCTTAAACCCTAGTTTATGCGTTGCTTCGTAAGGGGCTGATTTGGATCCACATGTTTCATGTTATGGTTAGGTTTACCTTAATACTTTTGTTGTAGTTGCGGATGCTTGCAATAGAGGTTAATCATAAGTGGGATGCTTGTTCAAGTAAGAATGGCACCCAATCACTGGTCCACCCACATATCAAATTATCAAAGTATCGAACGCGAATCATATGAACGTGATGAAAACTAGCTTGACGATATTCCCATGTGTCCTCGGGAGCGCTTTTCCTATTATAAGAGTTTGTTCTGGCTTGTCCTTTGCTACAAAAGGATTGTGCCACCTTGCTGCACTTTATTTACTATTGTTACTTGTTGCTCGTTACAATCTATCTTATCACAAAACTATCTATTACCACTTATTTCAGTACGTGCAGAGAATACCTTGCTGAAAACCGCTTATCATTTCCTTCTGCTCCTCGTTGGGCTCGACACTCTTACTTATTGAAAGGACTATGATAGATCCCCTATACTTGTGGGTCATCAATGGTCTGTTTTCGGTGGAGCCCGAGAAGTGAACATGGTTCTTGTGTTATGGTCGTGCGTAAGTAGTTTCAGGATGACTTCTTGATCACTTATAGATTCACGACCGTTGTGTTTCTTCTCTTCTCGCTCCTATTTGCATATGTTAGCCACCATACTTGCTTAGCGCTTGCTGCAGCTCCACCTGATTACCTTACCCTACCCACAAGCTTAAATAGTCTTGATCTCGCGGGTGTGAGATTGATGAGTCCTCGTGACTCATAGATACTTCCAAATAGTTGCAGGTGCCGATGAAACGAGTGCAGGTGGCGCAACTGAGCTCAAGTGGGAGCTCGATGAAGATCTTGTTCATTGTTATGTGTCTTATCCAGTTGATCAGTAGCGGTGCCCAGTTGGTACAATCGGGGATCTAGAATTTGGGGTTGTCTTCTTTCATTTCGGTTCCGTAGTCGGACCTTGATTGTACTCTGGATGATGTATGTTTAATTTGTTATTTGTGTGAAGTGGCGATTGTAAGCCAACTCTTTATCCCTTTCTTATTCAGTACATGAGATTGTGTGAAGATTACACCACTTGTGACTAAACCACCATGCGGTTATGCCTCTAAGTCGTGCCTCGACATGTGGGAGATATAGCCGCATCGTGGGCGTTACAAGTTGGTAATGAGAGCCATCCCCGACTTAGGAGCCCACTGCTTGATCGAATCGCTGACGTTGTTGAGTCTAAAACAAAATGTTTTGAGTCTTAGGATTATATATATCGGAGAGTAGGTGTCAGGACCCTGATTCCAAGTCACATCGATCTAGCCGGTAACACCTCATATCACTTTGCGACCTCACGCACGGCATCCCCACGGGTGTCGCCTTACCATGGCTGGGACTGTTTGCGCCTTTTGGCTCACGTATATGATAGTGTCGCTAGCATCCATATGACAGAGAACCCGGGCTGACATGACTAGTCGTGAACCCAAAGTGGCACTAACTTACGAGGACAGGCATACATGAGTCAACATCGAGCATGTCGGTCAGCAGTGTGTGAATCCGGGCTGTAGCACTGGGCTAACAGGACTCCGGATGTCACCGCGTGACATTTCCCCGAAGGGATAGATACAGGAACAAAGTGAATCACATGCCGGCCAGTCAAGTGTTCCAGAGCAGTAGTGCTGGGCTAGCAGGACTCCAGTGAACCGGGCTGTAGCGGACTACCATGGCTCATGGAAGCACAAGAATACATTTCCCCATAATATAGGCTACCAAGGATAAACAACTAGGTTGCCGGATCCCACACATACCAAGCATTTCAATCATACACACAATATGCTCGATATGTGTAAATACAACATGGCATCACAACAAAACTCTACGACTCAGAGTATTTATTCAATAGGATCCGAGGAGCGAGATATTACAAACATGGGTCTCATGACCCAACATTCAGAGCATACAAGTCAAAGCACATGCGGAAGCTTAACATGTCTGAGTACAGACATCTACAAATGAAAAAGGCTGAGAAGTCTGACTATCCACCAGATCCTGCCGAGGGCACAAGATCGTAGCTGAGGTGTCAAGCTAAACGTCGAAGTCCACGCGGAACTAATAGCGAGACTGAAGTCTCTCTGCAAAACATAAATTAAGCAAACGTGAGTACAAATGTACTCAGCAAGACTTACATCAGAACTAGTTACATATGCATCAATATCAACAAAGGGGGTGGTGGAGTTTAACTGCAGCAAGCCAGCTTTGACTCAGTGGCTAACCTGAACTACGTCTGCAAGCAACTCTTTTGAGGTGGCGCACACGAGTCCACATATTCACCATATCAATACACCACTATGGATCCTCTCCCGTCTCCCTATGAGAAGGCCATCCATAGCACTCACGCTTATCTTGCGCATTTTAGAGTATCCACTTTCACTTGTCTATGAACTGTATAGGCAACCAAGTAGTCCTTTACCGCGGACGTGGCTATTCGAATAGATGATGTTAACCCTGCAGGGGTGTACTTCTTCATACACGCTCTCACCACTTACCATCGTTTACACGACATGTACTCGGCAACCTTCAAGCGGAAGCCCAACGAGGGTGTCGGCCACGGCCTACCTAAACACTCAAGTCTCTGTTGACACCCGATTTTGGCACGATACAAAACGCAATAAATATGACTTCAAATGGAGAGTGCTCAAAGTAAGAAAGTTCTGTATCATCAAAAAGAGAAACTTTGATGTTTGGGCCATCGCCACCCGACCGAAGTTGTGTTCGAAATACCGAGATTTTGTATTTAGAACAGTATTCGGCTGATTACGCCCTCAAGACTGCCTCGTATGGAAGCATGATCTACACGGATTGTCTTCGCCTTGTCGAAACAATCGATTTCTATATAAAAATCATCCCGATCCGAGTTCGTATGCAAAAGTTAGAGCTATCGGAGTGCAGCCCTGTCATGAGGCGCGATGTTGCGCGCCCCATCAGACCTATGTCTGATGAGTAGCGCGAGCGAACAGGTGTTTTGTGTGACTGTTTTGGCCCATAAGATGACCTCAGATCAAAAAACATTCAACATGAAAGTTGTTCGTCTCGTCAAAACGGTCAAGATTGCTTTAGGACTCGTTTCCATCCGAGGTCGTTTACCACCACAAAAAAACCCCACAAGATGCAGCTAGTTTTAACCGTTTTGGAAAGATTGCCGGGCAAAAAGCCTGCCGGGTGAAAAGCTTGCCGGGCAAAGACCTTGCCGGGGAGGAAAGCTTGCCGGGGGAAAAGCTTGCCGGGTGAAGACCTTGCCGGGGAGGAAAGCTTGCCGGGGGAAAAGCTTGCCTGGCGAAGACCTTGCCGGGGCTGAAAAGCTTACCGTGAAAAAGCTTGCTGGGGTGGAAACTGTCAAGGCCAATCCGACCAGAAGCTGAAGATGGGCTCAAATGATTATCTAGATGGACTCATATGAAGAAGTGTTCAACATGAGAGTTAACAGTCAACTTTGATTTTGGAGTCATCATCATCCGACGTAGTATACGACCTACAGAGACGCTATAAGAGTCGGACGGTCCAGTCAGCTATATGACCGAGTCCAACTCGAAATTAAAGATGACCCCGTGGAGTATTCAAGATGGCCTTATTTGGAAAAGTGATCAACATACGGATTGTTGGCCCCATCGAAGCGTACAAAATTGATATTTGAACCGTCTCCATCGGAAGTCATATGCAGATTCCACGGCCCGCGCAAGGAGCAAGATAGAAGATTGGATCAGATTCGGGTTGAATCTAAGTGGGACCAAAACTAGGACTCTAGGTCGTGAATTGATGTAATTTTCTTGTAAGGAAAGCCTAGATGAATCCTTTGCTTGTACGGGAAGTCCAGCCGCCTCTTATATATGTTGGGGGTGACGGCCGATTGAACAACACCAATCAAACCAATCTATCAATTACACTTTTGTGTTCATCTACTTTTATCCCTTACCCTTGTATCTTTCTTTCTCGTTCTTCGTTCGTTCTTCGCGTTGGAGGGCAGCAATCCACGAGGCTCTAGGGGCGAGCGAATCGACCTAGGGCAGCCCATAGCCGCCGCAATCCCTGACGGGGTCCCTACCGGGTGCGCGGGGTTTCGGGTCTGCAAAAGCGCCCGCCGACTGTCCTGCGTATCGCGCTGTCGGTCGGGTCTCCTTCGACGTGAGTTGCGGTGCATCACCCCCGACGTCGAGGGTACACGGGACGTGTTCGTGTGTCAACACACTTTTTGGCGACTCCGCTGGGGACGAAGCTTTGAACAGTCTCCAGCCTGTTCTTGCTACGAGGAGAGCGTCATCAAGCGGCTGCAATCTACAACGGTAACATGTATCATCAATCTCCTTGCGTAGATGCAAATAGCCATTATGTTGATGTTGCTAGATCTTTCAATGGACATGTGATGTCGGCCAGCCCTAATGAGCAAAGGCCGACTAGTTATTCCATTGGAGAAACTTGGAATTTACAGAATCGTGACATGCAACTTATGAATCTGAACTTTCATGCATCGGCAACATCTTTCAATATGCCGGTGAACAACACGATTTGTTCGAGTGATCAATATAGGACACCCCATGTACAGGAGGGCATCTCAAAGTTTTATCCATCGGCAGCCGACTCGCAATATGCGGGTTCATCCCCAAACATGCCGATGAATGGGGGAATCGGCCATGCTTCTGTTAGCTATTTGGCCGGTTATCCTCAAACATCATATACTACACCTCATCAGATTAATTATTCAGTGGCGTATGAAACTAAAAATATTCATGACTCGGCTCACCTTCACGGTCATGGCCGAGTGAATGGAGACTCTATAAGAGCATATGTGCCTAATATTGCAGGAGATGCGCTGGCTCTGGCTGCATTAAAATTTTTAGCCAAAAATAAGAAGATTAGTGCTATTTGCCTTGAGCAACACGACAAGGGATTGGTTCCTGATTATGAGGCAATAAGAGCTAGGGTTTTTAAAGAAGACCAAGTGTTGCCGATTGATCAAATTGTCAAGAGAAAATATTCAACAATGATGCACATGCCTTCACCTATCATTGCAGCATGTTATACACCCCCTATACAAGCGCAAAATTTCGGCAACATCAATTCATTGCCGAAAGATCCTAAAAGTATTGGGGGGCAAGCCGATCCAAGCAGGGTTGAGTTTAAAGAAAAATATCTGGCCCAAGTGGACAAGATCAAGCCAAAGCTCACAGGGAATAGAGTCAACGATTTTACTACACCTACCCTTGAGGAATTACCAGCAGAATATCGACAGGCCTACGAAGCACTCAAGAAGAAGCATGGAGAGGGATATTTGCAAGAATACGTCAAGTGCCTTCCTCCATGTAGCAACCATGTTGGACCTTCTACACTATTGAGGCAAGATAAAAAAGAAGCTTTACAAGCAAACCAGCAAAAAAGGATTCACTCGGCTAATACGGTGGATTCGGTTGAAACCGGATTGAGCAACGAGATTCAGTTGAACTTTTTGCCAGCCGAGTGCATCGTTCCAGACGAGTGCATCACCAGCTAAAGCCGAGTGCATCAAGCCAACTATTGCCTCGTGTACCAAAATAGAAGATGCAAGCTTGGCTGAGCAAAGGAATGACAAACGCAACAAATTGGTTGTGCTCAATTTTTCTGGATGTAAGGGAGCTTACATGCTACCTTATGAGTTTCGTGCTAAAGATATTGATGAGCATCAAGAACACAGTAATATGGCTGAACACAGTTCAGTTAACGATGAACATCAAGACCAAGAAAATGCGGCCGAGAAAAGTTCAACCGACAAAGAGCGTCCGAGTGAAATCCACTCGGGCAATCCGACTGAAATATACTCGGGCAATTCGAGTGAAATATACTCGGGCAATCTGAGTGATGAGGCACCAGATCCAGAAAAAGAGGAAGAGGCGTTGGAGAATTATTCAGAACTAGAGCAATGTATTGTTCCAGTGGTGCAACCATCTTCTCCTTCCAACGTCTTCACAAAGGTACACCTAGCAGATAGTTTACTCAATTTTCGATTCGGTCAAAATCATATTGTTGATGCACCTATTAGTAAGATTCTAATTAATTTTGAAAGACCAATTGAAATGAGTAATCTATTTGTTAGGAAGGATCTTGTCACTAATCATGATAGTCAACACATGGTATCATTCATAGAGGCTAATAGTGACAACTTATCAAAACCAAAGTTGTTCTTGTCATGCCAACTGAATTTTGTATTCATATGGACAACTTTGTTTGTTTCATGCCTGGCTAACATTTGGACTCGTATGAGACGTATATTCTATAATTATTTTGGTTGCAGAAACATAAAGCCAGGTCCAAAGTCCTTCGAAGCCGATTCAAAAGCATCAGGAAAAGAGGATGAAAATCAATGCATAGCCGAGTCGGATGACGCTAAGCCAGCACTGCTTGGTAGTTTTGTTTCAGAGCTAGTATCACAATATCAGTTAATGGACGAGAAGTGTACCTTCGGTCGGGGCATAGTTGATCACATCATTGGTGCATCATCGACTAATCCTATTATAATTGATCATGATGTCGAGCCATCAGGACAAGAACAAATGCAATGTTTGTTTGAAGAGAATATCGAAGACAACAACGTGATTCATCAAGCCGCACAATCGAGACGATTGAAGTTTGTTGAGGCACGATCATATGACCAGTCGGATCAGATTGGTTTTGATGGCGATCAAATGTTGACTCGGCTATCTCAAGCCGATTCACCTAAAGGTCAACAGGTACACACCAATGATGATGGGGTCAATCCTTCGAGCAAGGATATGGTTAAAAAGTGCATCAACAACAATATTGAAGATGGGAATTCCATCAAAGCTACAATGGCGACATCTAACACTGGGGGGCAACAAGAAAATTCAAAGACTGATGCATGCACAGTTAAAGAAAGCAAAGGCAATGGTAAGCACAAAGGTAAAAAGCCGAAAGTCACTTTCACGCAGTTATTAGAAAAATATCAGAAGGTAAGTGAGGCAAAGAGTGCTTATCGGCCGAGTGAAACAAAAGCATCAAAGTCACCCCTAAGGCCTAAATTTGAGGACCGGGATTGGCGAAGGAAGAAGTTGAGTAAACAGACTCCATATCCTCCTTTTGGGCCACCAATGCCGATGTCATGGATACCTCCCCATCTTGTCTATTATTCAGATCAATCATGGAAGAAGTATAAATCAAGGGCACACCGTCCATCATATTCTAAACCACATCACCAAAATTATGCAGCTCTGAGAGGATCATCATTTGTTCAACAACCACATGTGAAAGACCGACTCAACCAAAAAGAATCAGTCTGGGGATCAGCAAAGAAGATGGACGTGGTCAAGCAAGTGTACCGAGTAAAAAAGGATGGCTGCAAGTGTGCTATTTCAGATCCGACTCCGTACGACAAAAAACCAGCCGGTTTTACGTTGGCTACTAAGGGAAAGGAAGTGAAGCGGGTAACTTTCAAGGACCTAATCATCAAGTCTGGACAGGCCAAGCCAGAAGTGCCAATGGTCAGGAAAGAGTTGCTAGTGCACAAAACAAAATCACAGCCGGGATGCTCACTCGGCTTATCACATTGGCAAGAAATAAAGTTGAAGCGGCTCAGGGCCAAAGAGTTGGAGAAGAGGAATATGGCATGGGTCCCCAAGGGAAGCCGTCAAGGCGAGAATGATGTGCCAGCTCCTGTTGTGAAGCCAGGAGGAGTAAGGGAGGACAAGCGTGAAGCCAGTAGGCGAAAACAACGATTTTCATGTCACTATACGAGACTCCAAACGGTGCATCATCCATGTTCTGCAACCGTCACATCAGAGTTTGTGCCTAACAATATATCCCCAGCTGAAATATCTGATTTATTTCGGCTATTCACACTTTGGTGGACGTATTTTCAAGCTCCTTTGAGATGAGAATGCATGGCCTATATTTTCATATTGCCCTGAGAGTTCATTGTATTGGCAAAATAGGGCATCTGGTTAACGGTGTTCATCATGTTTATCTTGTACTCCTATAGCCGGTGCTCGGTGTTTGCCAATACCAGCGAGGCCGACTTAATTATTTATTCGGCCACTGATCAAGAGTTTAGTGCATAAAAGCTCTGACTCATGATGATAGTTATCTGCAGGATCCATGTTAGGAGACAGACGATGTTCGGCGGAGGCTTGATGGTGTACTTTGGTCAACAATGAGTTGAGTCACCGAACAGTTGTCGGTATTCCTTTGAGGTGCATGGTCATAATTGCTCGGCAAGACGGCTTGGCGATGTATCGTCGAGCGGTTCTAATATTTCTATGGAGTACCTGGACAAAGTAAGGTTAGAATTGACATGAGAAATTTATGTGGAGGCCTTTGTGACATCCAATGGTTGTTCTCAGACGACTATCATCCGAGGAAGTTCTACACCAAGCAGCAACAAGCCCGAGCATATGGCCGATAACAATTATCGTCCTCAGCATACACAACCGATGGAGTGTTGACATCGTGCTTGAACAATACCCGAGGCAAAGTATTTTCTGGCACGCAAGCTCTGCCAGAAAACAGGGGGCATGTGTTGACACCCGATTTTGGCACGATACAGAACGCAATAAATATGACTTCAAATGGAGAGTGCTCAAAGTAAGAAAGTTCCGTATCGTCAAAAAGAGAAACTTTGATGTTTGGGCCATCGCAACCCGATCTCATCTCGAAGGCCGAAGTTGTGTTCGAAATACCGAGATTTTGTATTCAGAACAGTATTCGGCTGATTACGTCCTCAAGACTGCCTCGTATGGAAGCATGATCTACACGGATTGTCTTCATCTCGTCGAAATGATTGATTTCTATATAAAAATCATCCCAATCCGAGTTCGTATGCAAAAGTTAGAGTTATCGGAGTGCAGCCCTGTCATGAGGCGCGATGTTGCGCGCCCCATCAGACCTATGTCTGATGAGTAGCGCGAGCGAACAGGTGTTTTGCGTGACTGTTTTGGCCCATAAGATGACCTCAGATCAAAAAACATTCAACATGAAAGTTGTTCGTCTCGTCGAAACGGTCAAGATTGCTTTAGGACTCGTTTCCGTCCGAGGTTGTTTACCACCACAAAAAAACCCACAAGATGCAGCCAGTTTTAACCGTTTTGGAAAGATTGCCGGGTGAAAAGCTTGCCGGGCAAAGACCTTGACGGGGGAAAAGCTTGCTGGGCGAAGACCTTGCCGGGGAGGAAAGCTTGCCGGGGGAAAAGCTTTCCGGGCGAAGACCTTGCCGGGGCTGAAAAGCTTGCCGGGAAAAAGCTTGCTGGGGTGGAAACTGTCAAGGCCAATCCAACCAGAAGCTGAAGATGGGCTCAAATGATTATCTAGATGGACTCAGATGAAGAAGTGTTCAACATGAGAGTTATTCGTAACATCGAAACATTCAACTTTTCTTTTGGAGTCATCATCATCCGACGTAGTATATGACCTGCAAAGATGCTACAAGAGTCGGACGGTCCAGTCAGCTATATGACCGAGTCCGACTCGAAATTAAAGATGACCCCGTGGAGTATTCAAGATGGACTTATTTGGAGAAGTGATCAACATACAGATTGTTGGCCTCATCGAAGCGTACAAAATTGATATTTGAACCGGCTCCATCGGAAGTCATATGCAGATTCCACGGCCCGCGCAAGGAGCAAGACAGAAGATTGGATCAGATTCGGGCTGAATCTAAGTGGGACCAGAACTAGGACTCTAGGTCGTGAATTGATGTAATTTTATTGTAAGGAAAGCCTAGATGAATCCTTTGCTTGTACGGGAAGTCCAGCCGCCACTTATATATGTTGGGGGTGACGGCCGATTGAACAACACCAATCGAACCCATCTATCAATTACACTTTTGTGTTCATCTACTTTTATCCCTTACCCTTGTATCTTTCTTTCTCGTTCTTCGTTCGTTCTTCGCGTTGGAGGGCAGCAATCCACGAGGCTCTAGGGGCGAGCGAATCGACCTAGGGCAGCCCATAGCCGCCGCAATCCCTGACTGGGTCCCTCCCAGGTGCGCGGGGTTTCGGGTCTGCAAAAGCACCCGCCGACTGTCCTGCGTATCGCGCCGTCGGTCGGGTCTCCTTCGACGTGAGCTGCGGTGCATCACCCCCGGCGTCGAGGGTACACGGGACGTGTTCGTGTGTCAACAGTCTCTAGTCCAGGTTTATCGCCTATCTAGGTTCCATCCACAGGGAGTCCGGCCGAGGTTTCCACATACGGCCCCGAAAGATGTGTATAGGGTTCTGAGACACCAAATAGGCGTCCGACATACCCGGCCACGGTGTATCTACCGCATCATAGCCACCCCTAGGGTCAGTGCTACGCACGGCCGCCAACACATATCCTATTAACACCTGCAACTAGTTCCAACTCCTGGACAAAGGACTAGGGTGGTTAAGAAGCCGAGAGGGTCAATTAAGGATCCCAATGCATGGTAGTAACTGATTCTTAAATCACACATACAGATCTCGGTGCTTAAGGACGGTTCCAATGAAACAACCCACCATGTACTCCTACATGGCCTCTCATCAATAAATTTACCAAAACATGTTCAACACACTTTGCTCACACACAGTAGGACATGTTCATCACCATTCCAATTCACCCCTGATGAATCAGACCTGACTCAACTCTAAGCAGTAGCAGGCATGACAAACAAGCATGAATGAGTAGGCACATCAGGGCTCAAACAACTCCTACTCATGCTAGTGGGTTTGATCTAGTTACTGTGGCAATGACAGGTCATGCAGAGTAAAGGGGTTCAACTACCGCAACATGTAACAGTTGAATCGTTGTTGTCCTAATGCAGTAAAAGAGAGCAGGAGCGAGTGAATGGGATTGTATCAGAATGAACAAGGGGGTTTGCTTGCCTGGCACTTCTGAAGATATTATAGCTCTTCATCGGTGTCATCGATCTCATTGTCGGAACCACGTCTACTGAGAGGGGACAATTACCGGCAAAGGAACATAAACAACATTCAATTAATGCAATGCACAAGAAAATGAATGATATGACATATTAAGGTTCTGAATTGAGCTAATGCAACAGCAAGTCATTTTAATTGGAGTGGAATTCAAACTACATCAAATTCCAACTCCAAACCTATTTTTCAAATTTACCTTAATCATGTTTATCCTAATCAGTGGGGTTAACTTTCTCAAACATGCATGAACATGGCTTAAACAGATTCTTTGGATTTTTCTGATCATTTTTCATATATAATTTATTTCCATCGGAGTTATAGATTATTTTCTATGAATTTTAGAAGTGTTGGACATTTTCTGATTATTTTAAATCCAGAAAATGATTTACTACTTCAGCATGACATCATGCTGACATCAGCGGTCAATGAAGCGGTCCAGGTCAAACCTGACTAGTGGGGCCCACTGGTCAGTGACCCAGTGATTAACAGAGCAAGTTAGTGGTTAAACTAAACTTAACTAAAAGTGTCAGCAGGACTAGGCCCACATGTCATAGACTCACGGGGTCAAACCCTGGTCAAACATGGTCAACCCCACCAGAGTTGATCCACGACTCGTCGCCGGCGAGTTCAGAGATGGCGGAGGGCTTCGGAAATCGCCCACGAACGATGGTTTTGGGCGTGGGGAGGCTCTACGAAGAGCTGCTATTCACGTGCAGTTGATGGAGCAGACGATGGGAGCTGGGGCGGCGAGCTCAAAGGCGGCGGTCAGAGCTCGGAAGTTGGCGGTTTCAGTGCTTCGGTGCACAACAGAAGCAACAAGTGACGGTTTTGGGGTCCTGGCGTTGCACTGAGCACGGTGGTGTGCTCGGTCGCGGCCCTAGGTGACAGTGGCCATGGCGGCGACATGAACGGCGGCGAAGAGCTCTCGGCTCCAACAGGCATCGGCGTTAGAGGAAGAAAACAATCTAGGGGAGAGGGGGGATCGATGTAGTGGCTCACAACGGTTCTGAAGGAGTCACCAGAGAGCTCAGGGATGCGCCGAGGACGACGAATCGGCGACGACGATCTCCGGCGCCCAACGATGAACACGACGATGTCGGCGATGTTGCGGGGCTCCCTAGCTTGCGTGAGTAGGCGCGGAGCTTCAGGACGACGTGGCGGCGACGAGGGATACGTCAGGGAGGCGAGGCGGTGGCTCAGGGCGCGACAATAGTGAGTGGCGGCGATAGGCACGCTCGGTGGTGGGGAAGAGAGCAAGACAGGGGAGGGGAGAGAGAGCAACGAGTGAGGGAGAGGAGAGAGGGGTCTCGAGGCGTCTCCGTGGCATCGTCTAGGCGCGTCGAGGGGGATCCAGGCAGGCAGCTGCGTGCCAGCGCGCGCGGGCGTCGTGCACTGCTTCCCCTGTGCCTACTGTCGAGAGGAGGAAGACAAGGCTACCCCTGGTGGGCTGGGCCTGAACAGGAGCTGGGCCGGCTGCTAGGCCAGGTAAGGCCGGCTGGGTCTCTTTCTCTCTTCTCTGTCTTATTTCATTCTGTTTTTACTATTTTCTATTTATTTCAATCTGTTTTGGTTTGTTTTAAATACCAAACCATTTTATAAAATATGAAACTTCTTGTGGGCACTCACTGAATTATTCCAGAGGTTCACACAATGTTTCAAATTGTTTGAGACTCTAAAACTATATATATCATTTTATAGCCCCAAATCAAATACATATTGGATTAATTCAAATGCCCAAAACAAATATTTCTGAGATACCAAAAATATTGTTTTTTATTTACCTCTTGCCAATATTCCTAGAGATTAACAGGAAAATTTTCTTGGGCTCATTTGAAAAGGATTTAATGCTGATCATTTTTAAAAGTTTCTGAGGCTTGATAATTCCCTCAACTCAATTTCCTTGAATTTAAGATGATGCATGGATGCATATGCAATGACAAGCAGAGGCCAAAGCTAGGGCTATGACAACTCACCCCCACTAAACAAGAATCTCGTCCCGAGATTCAAGACGTGAGGTAAGAAGACAGAGGGGTCACAAAGCTAGCACGATCTTCATGATCCGATTGCCCTTCTAGAGGATGTTGATTCATTGCTCCAATTGATCTTGACGTCTTTGCTTTTGAGATCTTCATCCAACATGATGACGACAGAAGGAGACTCTAGAGGAATCGATCTTCTCAAAGATCGAGCAACTCACGATCAACTCATGGAGTGAGATGTTGAAACACCTCTTGAGCTGAGACACAAAACACACATTGAGAGGGATGGAAGAAACATATGACGAAGGTTCAAGTTAGTAGGCAACAATTCCACGCTTGAGTAAGATGGTGCATGGTTTCAAAGTAGCGAGGAGATAGTTACCACGATTTCATAACGTGACACCTTCGGGAGGTGACTCGTAGAGCTATTCCCTTAAGTGGAAAAAAGAATTACTTTTGATACAAAGATCATTGAAACTCTATATACCAGACTAAGGCAAATCACAACAATCATTTGGCGGGGTAAGAAGGGATGGCATACCCAGGCTGGAATGGATGATGTGGACTACTTTGTTGAAGACAACGCAAGGGATGATTTTGCTTGCGCATGCTCTCAAGAACTTGAGCATTTCCATATTCATCAAGGTCCTACCAACATCCGTGTCAAGGATCCTGGCAACACAACATACTACCATGATGAATAGTGATGGACGATGCAGATGCAAATGAAGATAACACCTTCTCAGATTTCACCTTAGCGAGGCCAAGGAAACAAAATCTTGGTTATCGACCGAGTGACATTTAGCACTCTGCTTCTAATGTTCTCCTTGATGTGCTAGCATAACCCATTTATAGATATGGTTTGGTACCTATGACATCAAGTAAAAGGTCGGACTTCGGGAGCACAAGAATCCATGAGGAATAACTATGGAAGTAAACCCTACAAAATCCTTATGGGGAGGTAGCCAACTTCCTCAATCAAAACACTACGATAATAGCTCTTCTTGCTGGGTGTGTCGGCCACAACATCCACTTTACCGGTTACAGAGAGACCAATATTATAGTTCTTGGGAAATGTTCCAACCATCATATCTGCCTGAGATCCAGATCTGGTTGGTGACAGGATATTCCAGACTCATCAAGTCTAGAGAGAAAAATGAAAGTTTGCAACACAAGTCGACGAGATGACGTTGCCAGATTCTCGGGAAATGGACTACGGTGGTAAGCTCCAAAACATGAGCCGGTTCTGCTACCAACATGTGAACACACTGTCCCAGACAAGCATGACCACGTAATAGTCTTATAATAAAACACTACCAAGTTCAGGTGGGGAACCATCATCGAGGATATCAAAGTCCTTGCATAAGGCATGCTCTTAAGAAGGAACTTCTTCTCCTTGAACAAGTCATTCAGTGGCTTAGTGTGCTAGGAAACACATATAGGATGGAGGCGGCCAACCTATCAAACCATAGAGTACTTTGCACATGCGTGACTAACTTGGGATGATTCCAAAGGAAGCAAAAACAATCTTTCTCGTATTCACGGCGGCAACTTGCATAGAATGCGCATGTGTAGCGACCAGACCTCAAACGGTCTGATCTCTGTGCTCAGGTGTCATCTCTGGATCAGTAATGCTGACACCACACAGTACTTGAAGGATTTATAACAGAGTAGCAATCACACACTTATTACATCGAGTGTCTCAAAAGAGAACTTATTACAATAAATATGGCTTAAGGCCATCTAATAATGATAACAACGAAAGGCTTGGAAGATAAGTGAGTCCATCAACTCCAACGGCATCACTGAGTATAGAACCACGACCTAAAAACTCCTTAATCGTCGTCTGAAAAGTCTGCAACATTAACATTGCAGCCCGAAACGGGCCAGCACATGGAATATGCTGGCAAGGTAACACATATAGAGTAATGGAATGAAACAGCTATACTATATGCATATTTGGCTGGTGGAAAGCTCTATGGTTACATTTTTGCATAAAGCCAAATTTTCCCTACTGCAAAGGAATAAATTTTATTTAACTATCATGGTGGTTGTTAAACATTGAGAATGGTTGACAGCATTCTCAATCCCAATTAAGCATCATCATTAAACAAAACCAAACAAAATTAATTTAGAGAGTAACATGTTGAGATTCACATGATAATCCAAGTACTAGATACTCAAGAGGTCCATAACCGGGGACACTGCTAACCATGATTAGTTTATACACTCTATAGAGGTTTGCGCACTTTTCCCCACAAGACTCGATCGCCTCCGTTTGGTTTCTCGCACTACACGGTGTTTGAGAAGACGGATGACCGAGACATAGTCTTTTAGAAGCGCTAGCACCTTACGATGGATAGACCGTTACACCTACTTTCCCCTACATCTGCTAGTCTACCCTGTAAGAGTTCGCACGACTTAATCAACTATGCTAGAGCCCATAATAGCTTGTGGCTGCACACGGAAGTTTCTAGTATGAAAAATCTCATGATCCCTTTGGGTCTGGGTGGCGGTCCATAAAAAAAACAGGCAATCTTGGAATACCCAGGTACCTCAATCCACCCAGATGTGTATTTAAGTTGCCACCTTAGATAAACCATTAATTAACAAACTCACATCTGTCATGGATATCACTCACCCAATCCACGTCTACTAGCATAGCATGGCATAATAGGCAAACGTAGAAGTAACTTCCAAAGGTTTGATACTACAACAGGTAATAGGTATTACCTCAACTACTTCCCATCCCACAATTTAATTAGATCCTAATCATGCAATGTTTGAGAATTGATCTAATGCAATAAAACTGGGTAGTAGAAGGTATGATCAAAGTGTTACTTGCCATGCTGATGATCCGCGAATCCTAGCGATTCGAAGTATCAGGCGGCACTCCGGGTATTCCATCGCAGACAAACAAACAAGCATACAATAAGTATTCATCCAATGCACATGTAAAAGTCGAATAAGAGATCTAACCAGAAAGTTCAACTTAAGAACTCCGGTTGGCAAAAAGAATCAAATCAAACGAAGCAACGAAAGTCAAACGGCAAAAGAAACAGGCTTCGTTTACTATTCTGGATCTACGGAAATTTTTATAGTGGCAAAAACTTGTTTAAGTTGGTTAAACGGTTAGAGGGTTTCGAGATGAAACTCCAGGCGCTTGAATCGCCTGATTCCGATAACCGAGCGAAAAGTTATACTAAAACAAAAATCGGATCAGGAATCGCGATCAGAAAAATCACGGATTTAATCCGAGAAAAAGAAAAACGATGAACGTTCGCTAGAACGAACGAACGCTCGCCAATTAAATAAATCGGAAAAACCGATCTATTAAAAAAATGAAACTAAAAAAAATAAAACCGCGACTTTTTTTTACTTTTTTTACCTCGGGCGGCGGGTCCGGCGGCGGCGGCGGCTCGGGCGGCGGCGGCTAGGGTTTCGGGCGCGGTGGGCTGGGGCGGCTCGGGGCGGCGCTATTTAAAGGCTGCCCCCGGGCGGAGTCCCGCTCGGGTACGGACCAAAGTTGGTTCGCGTTTTTTTAATTATTATTCCGCGCAGATAAACAAATAAAAGAAATACTAAACGGACTCCAAAAATCCCAAAATAAATTTTCCCGGGCTTCTAAAATCAAGCCGCACAAGGTGAACATTTATTTGGGGCCTAAATGCAATTTTGAAAAATGCACATTTTTCCTAAATTCAAATAAAATACCGAAAAACTCTGAAATAAAATCTTGTTTGATTTTATTATTAAATCCTCAATATTTCTTTATTTTGGGAAAGTCATTTTATTCCCTCTCTCATATTTTTGTAATAGAAATAATTGATGATAAAATAATTAAAATCAAATGATCCTATTCTCAAAATTTGAGAAAACTCAAATATGAAAATAACGAAATCCCCAACTCTCTCCGTGGGTCCTTGAGTTGCGTAGAATTTCTAGGATCAAAGCCAAAAGCAAATAAATTATGATATGCATTGATGATATAGTGTATAACATTCCAAATTGAAAATTTGGGATGTTACAAACCTACCCCCCTTAAGATGAATCTCGCCCTCGAGATTCGGGTTGGCTAGAAAATAGGTGAGGGTGGTCCTTGAGCAAATCTTCCTCGCTCCCAGGTGGCTTCATCCTCCGTCTGGTGGCTCCACTTAACCTTACAAAACTTGAGAACCTTGCTGCGGGTGACTCGACTGGCATACTCTAGAATCTTAACTGGTTTCTCCTCATAGGTCAAATCACTGTCCAACCGAATTGCTTCCAATGGCACTGTGTCTCTCAAGGGTATGTCAGCCATCTCCGCGTGACACTTCTTCAACTGAGAAACGTGGAACACATCATGAACTCCTGACAATCCTTCAGGTAATTCCAACTTGTAGGCCACTTCTTCCATACGTTCCAATACTCGGTATGGTCCTACAAATTGTGGCTCTAACTTTCCCTTAACACCAAAGCGCTTTGTTCCCCGAAGTGGGGATACTCGAAGATAAACTCGGTCTCCAACTTCGTAAACTGTCTCCTTGCACTTAGAATCTGCATGACTCTTTTGCCTGGATTGAGCTACCTTGAGCCTATCGCGAATTAATTTCACCTTCTGTTCAGACTCCTTAATCAAATCAGGTCCAAACAACTGGTGGTCTCCAACTTCATCCCATGACAACGGTGTTCGGCACCTCCTTCCGTACAAGGCTTCGAAAGGGGCCATCTTTAAACTGGATTGATAACTGTTGTTGTAAGATAAATCTGCATATGGCAAATTCTCATCCCAACTAGATCCATAATCTAGCGCACAAGCTCTCAGCATGTCCTCCAAAATCTGATTGACTCTCTCGGTCTGTCCATCTGTCTGTGGATGAAAAGCTGTGCTGAACTCTAGCCTGGTACCCAAAGTTTCGTGCAACTGATTCCAGAACTTTGAGGTAAACTGGGTTCCTCTATCTGATACAATGCTCCTTGGAACTCCATGTAAGCATACAATCCTGGTCATGTATATCTTTGCCAACTTCGCACTGGTATAAGTGGTCTTTACCGGGATGAAATGAGCTACTTTCGTCAACCGATCAACTACAACCCAAATCGAGTCATAGCCTGAATGAGTCCTGGGTAATCCTGTGATAAAATCCATGCCTAACTTATCCCACTTCCATTCGGGTATCGGCAAAGGCTGTAGCAATCCTGCTGACTTCTGATGCTCTGCCTTTACTCTCTGACATACATCACAAACTGCTGCATACTCCACAATATCTTCCTTCATTCCGGTCCACTAGAAAATATCCTTCAAATCCAAATACATCTTGGTATTTCCTGGGTGAATCGAATATGGTGAATCATGTGCCTCTTGCAGAATCAACCTCCTGATCTCCGGGTCATTGGGCACATAAACATGGTCTTCAAACCATAGGGTGTCGTGCTCTCCTCATGAAATCCTTTAGCCTTTCCTTTGTTTATTTTCTCCTTTATAGAGGCAATCTCCTTGTCAGTCTTCTGAGCTTCTCTGATTCTACCCATCAAAGTTGACTGAATCTCCAATGCTGCTACATAGCCTCTCGGAACTATTTCCAAACATAACTCTTGAAGATTTTCGGCTAACTCCCTTGGTATTTCTCCCGTCATTAATGTATTGACATGGCTCTTGCGGCTCAATGCGTCAGCTACTACATTATCCTTTCCGGGATGGTAATGCAATCTCATATCATAATCCTTGATGAGCTCCAACCATGTCCTTTGTCTGAGGTTTAAATCCTTCTGCGTGAAAATGTATTTCAAACTCTTATGATCCGTGTACACCTCGCAATGGTTTTCGATCAGAAAATGTCCCCACGTCTTCAGTGCATGCACTACGGCTGCTAACTCCAAATCATGCGTAGCATAATTCAACTCATGGGGCTTAAGCTATCTTGAGGCATATGAAACAACTCTCCCTTCCTGCATAAGCACTGCTCCAAGTCCTCGACGTGAAGCGTTGCAATACACCTCATAATCCTTGGTCTGGTCTGGCAAAATCAATACTGGTGAAGTAACCAAGCGTTTCTTCAACTCCTGGAAACAAGCCTCACATTCCTCAGTCCATTTGAACTTGGTATACTTCTTTAATAACTCCGTCATAGGCTTCGCAATCTTTGAGAAATTCTCAATAAATCTTCAGTAGTATCCTGCGAGTCCAAGGAAACTCCGAATCTCGCCAACTGTGGTTGGTGCTTCCCACTTGGTCACGGTATCAACTTTAGTGGGATCTACTGCTATAACTTCTCCGGATATAATGTGTCCGAGGAATCCTACTTCCTTCAACCAAAACTCACATTTGCTGAACTTGGCATACAACTGATGTTCTCTGAGCTTCTCAAGTACCAATGGCAAATGTTCCTTATGCTCCTCTTCACCTTTCGAGTAAACCAGAATATCATCAATGAACACCATGACGAACTTATCCAAAAACTCCATAAACACTTTGTTCATCATGTTCATAAAATAGGCAGGTGCATTAGCCAGACCAAATGACATAACGGTATACTCGTATAGCCCATACCTGGTGGTAAAAGCCGTCTTAGGTATATCCTGTTCTCGAATCTTCAACTGGTGGTATCCTGATCGCAGATTGATCTTGGAAAATACCTTAGGTCCTTGCAATCTATCAAATAGATCATTGATCATTGGTAGTGGGTACTTGTTCTTAATCATTACTTCATTCAACCCACGATAATCAACAACCATCCTTAACGATCCATCCTTTTTCTCCACTAGAAGTACTGGTGATCCCCAAGGCGACGAACTTGGGCGAATGTAACCTTTATCCAATAACTCCTTAATCTGCTTCTTAATCTCCACCAAATTCTTTGCAGGCATCCTGTATGGTCTCTTCGATATTGGCCCCGTGCCTGGCAATAGCTCAATCAAAAACTCAATATCTCTATCCGGTGGCATGCCTGGCAACTCTTCTGGAAATACTTCGGGAAAATCCCTTACCACTGGTACTTCCTCCTGCACAACTCCTGTTAAACAATTTACTTGAGTCCTCTTTGGCACATGTCGGGATACATACTTGATCCTTCTCCCTTCTGGGGTGGTAAGCGAAATTGTCTTACTGGCGCAATCGGTGTTTCCTCCGTACATCGACACCCAATCCATACCTAGAATTACATCCAAACCTTGTGATTCCAAAATGATTAAATCTGAGGGAAACACATGCCTACCTATACTCAATGGCACTTGAAAACATCCTTGACTGGCCATATACTCCGCTCCTGGTGAGCTTACTAGCATAGGTGTTCTAAGAACCTTAGTGGGCAGGTTATACTTATCCACAAATTCTCTTGATACGTATGAATGCGAGGCACCAGTATAAAAAAGAACGAGTGCAGTAATGACTTAACCAAAAACTTACCGATTACGGCATCCGGCTGCTCTTCAACCTCCTCCACATTAATGTGGTTCACCTGTCCCCTGTTGAAAGGGTTCGGCTTCTTCCCAAAGCTTCCATTGCCATTCTGGCCTTCAGGATATTCATTGGCATAATGTCCGGTCTTCTGACACTTAAAGCAAGTGACTTGGCTCAGGTCTTTCTTGGCTGGGGTTGATGGGTTGGTACGGTTCTGGCCGTTGCTTCCTCCATTGCCATTACCATTCTTAGTGGCATTGTGATTGTGCGAGCTACCTCCTCCATGGGTATGCTAAAAATGTCCTCCCGATCTAGGGGTAAAACGTGGCTTCTGCTGAGCTCCAGAATTGTACTTTCCTTGTCCATACTACCTCTTGCGATTCTCAATTTGCTGCTGCTTGCCTTCAATCATAAGAGCACGATCTACCAACTCCTGGTAGTTTTTGGAGGTTGGTATCATCAACTGCATGCTCAACTCAACATTTAGTCCTTCCAGAAACTTCTCTTGCTTAGCTGCATCCGTAGCAACGTCATCTGGGGCATAACGTGCTAATTTACTAAAGTCCTCCACATACTGGCCAACTGTCCGTCCTCCTTGGCGGAAGTTGCGAAACTCACGCTTCTTCATGGCCATAGCTCCTGTTGAAACATGGGCAGTACAAAAAGCCTGCTGAAACTGGTCCCATGTGACAGTGTCGACAGGGAAAGTGGCTGTGAAATTCTCCCACCATGATGCTGCGGGTCCTTCAAGCTGATGTGCGGCAAACTTCACCTTCTCCGCATCTGTGCACCCTGCTGTGGTCAACTCCCTAGCTGTCTTGCGGAGCCAATCATCTCTACTATCGGCTCGGTGCTACTGGAAAACACCGGCGGATTCAGCCTAAGAAAACGGGCTAAGTGATCAACAGGTGGTGGTGGTGGTGGGTTATTGTTGTTGTTCCCCTGATTCTGATTCTAGAGTAGCAACTGCATCAATGTGTTCTGCTGCTGGATCAACTGGGTGAGCTCCGGTGGAAAGGTAAATCCGGGGTCACGTCTCGGCGGCATCTGAGGGTTTAGAAAAGATGAGATTTAAGAATAGAGGGGGTCTAAAGAGAAAACACTACCCATATGCACATGAGGCAAAAGCAAACAATTCACTTCATTCAATCAAACAAGGGCATACAATCGATCTAACTATCGCAAAAGTGCTCGGACTACTGTATTTACATGGTGGACTACTACTACTGATGAGGTGGTCTACTAGAAATATTCTTCGGTTGCAGACTACATGATATCTGCTCCGGCTTCATCAACATAGTCATCATCGCTATCATCTGGGTCCGAGTCGGTGTCGTCGATGATGATGTAGTCTTCTGGGTGAATCTCCTTGGGTTCTTCATCTTCTTCTACTGGTGTAGGGCCTCCCATAAATATTCCAATCTTCTTGATCAGATCGTCATTCTTCTCCACCAATACTTCAATTTCTTCTTCATAATCTTCACGTGTAGCCTTGAGTTCTTCCTCCAGTTCCTTGATTCTTGTCTTAGCCTTCTTCAGGTCTATCATGTCGGCGCACATCTGGTTCTCCTGTCGTCGAATGTGCTGGTTTAACTCCTGGATAAAAGCTGCAACTGATCTATCCTTCCTGGTGCTGATCATCTCCCAGTGCTCATCTCGGCGCCCACAAATCTGGTAGATAGTATCCTTGAGATCATTGCAGTAGACTTCTCCAATGCGTCCCATGGTGATGTGAGCTGCCATGCTCTTTCCTAGACTCCAAGTTGGTGCATCAAAAGAAAACTCTATGGGCTCAGTGACTGGCATGAACGTCCTTCCTGGAACTTGAACTTGAATCATCCAGTGCTCTTCTTCAGGTAAAGTGGCGTTGTAGGTTCCGGTGAAGCTTGGTACTCCTATGTTCAGGTATCTAGTGACTTCCTTCAAGTGGCGTCCAAAGGGTGTATCTTCATCTGGTTGCGTGAACTTGTTCCTTGCATCCGCCATCCTAAAGAATAGAAAAGATGAGAATTCAGAAAGAGAAGAGAGTGAATAGTGTTCTAGGTCTTTAGCTTAGTGGTCGTGTCCTACAGTCAGCGTGTGCTCTGATACCATCTCTGTAGCGACCAGACCTCAAACGGTCTGATCTCCATGCTCAGGTGTCATCCCTGGATCAGTAATGCTGACACCACACAGTACTTGAAGGATTTATAACAGAGTAGCAATCACACACTTATTACATCGAGTGTCTCAAAAGAGAACTTATTACAATAAATATGGCTTAAGGCCATCTAATAACGATAACAGCGGAAGGCTTGGAAGATAAGTGAGTCCATCAACTCCAACAGCATCACTGAGTATAGAACCACGACCTAAAAACTCCTTAATCATCGTCTGAAAAGTCTGCAACATTAACGTTGCAGCCCGAAACGGGTCAGCACATGGAATATGCTGGCAAGGTAACACATAGAGAGTAATGGAATGAAACAGCTATACTATATGCATATTTGGCTGGTGGAAAGCTCTATGGTTAAAGTTTTGCATAAAGCCAATTTTTCCCTATTGCAAAGGAATAAATTTTATTTAACTATCATGGTGGTTGTTAAACATTGAGAATGGTTGACAGCATTCTCAATCCCAATTAAGCATCATCATTAAACAAAACCCAACAAAATTAATTTAGAGAGTAACATGTTGAGATTCATATGATAATCCAAGTACTAGATACTCAAGAGGTCCATAACCGGGGACACGGCTAACCATGATTAGTTTATACACTCTGCAGAGGTTTGCACACTTTTCCCCACAAGACTCGATCGCCTCCGTTTGGTTTCTCGCACTACATGGTGTTTGAGAAGACGGATGACCAAGACATAGTCTTTCAGAAGCGCTAGTACCTTACGATGGATAGACCGTTACACCTACTTTCCCCTACATCTTCTAGTCTACCCTGTAAGAGTTCGCACAACTTAATCAACTATGCTAGAGCCCATAATAGCTTGTGGCTGCACACGGAAGTTTCTAGTATGAAAATCTCATGATCCCTTTGGGTCTGGGTGGCGGTCCATAAAAAAACAGGCAATCCTGGAATACCCAGGTACCTCAATCCACCCAGATGTGTATTTAAGTTGCCACCTTAGATAAACCATTAATTAACAAACTCACATCTGTCATGGATATCACTCACCCAATCCACGTCTACTAGCATAGCATGGCATAATAGGCAAACGTAGAAGTAACTCCCAAAGGTTTGATACTACAACAGGTAATAGGTACTACCTCAACTACTTCCCATCCCACAATTTAATTAGATCCTAATCATGCAATGTTTGAGCATTGATCTAATGCAATAAAACTGGGTAGTAGAAGGTATGATCAAAGTGTTACTTGCCTTGCTGATGATCCGCGAATCCTAGCGATTCGAAGTAACAGGCGGCACACTCCGGGTATTCTATCGCAGACAAACAAACAAGCATACAATAAGTATTCATCCAATGCACATGTAAAACTCGAATAAGAGATCTAACCAGAAAGTTCAACTTAAGAACTCCGGTTGGCAAAAAGAATCAAATCAAACGAAGCAACGAAAGTCAAACGGCAAAAGAAACAGGCTTCGTTTACTATTCTGGATCTAGGGCAATTTTTACAGTGGCAAAAACTTGTTTAAGTTGGCTAAACGGTTAGAGGGTTTCGAGACGAAACTCCATGCGCTTGAATCGCCTGATTCCGATAATCGAGCGAAAAGTTATACTAAAACGAAAATCAGATCAGGAATCGCGATCAGAAAAATCGCGGATTTAATCTGAGAAAAAAAAATACGACGAACGTTCGCTAGAACGAACGAACGAACGCTCTCTAATTAAATAAATCGGAAAAACCGATCTATTTAAAAAAACTGAAACTAAAAAAAATAAAACCGCGACTTTTTTTACCTCGGGCGGCGGCGGCTCCGGCGGCGGGCGGCGGCGGCTAGGGTTTCGGGCGCGGTGGGCTGGGGCGGCTCGGGGCGGCGCTATTTAAAGGCTGCCCCCGGGCGAAGTCCCGCTCGGGTATGGCCCAAAGTCGGTTCGTGTTTTTTTTATTATTCCGCGTAGAAAAACAAATAAAAGAAATACTAAACGGACTCCCAAAATCCCGAAATAAATTTTCTCGGGATTCTAAAATCAAGTCGCACAAGGTGAACATTTATTTGGGGCCTAAATGCAATTTTGAAAAACGCACATTTTTCCTAAATTCAAATAAAATACCGAAAAACTCTGAAATAAAATCTTTTTTGATTTTATTATTAAATCCTAAATATTTCTTTATTTTGGGAAAGTCGTTTTATTCCCTCTCTCATATTTTTGTAATATAAATAATTGATGATAAAATAATTAAAATCAAATGATCCTATTCTCAAAATTTGAGAAAACTCAAATATGAAAATAACGAAATCCCCAACTCTCTCCGTGGGTCCTTGAGTTGCGTAGAATTTCTAGGATCAAAGCCAAAAGCAAATAAATTATGATATGCATTGATGATATAGTGTATAACATTCCAAATTGAAAATTTGGGATGTTACAGCATGAATTCGAGGAAGTCACTTCTTCCATCCAAGCATAAGCTTCATGAACGGAACACGGAAGCATTGCTTACAAAGTTTCCAACACTAATTTAGATGTTCAACATGAATCATGGACAAGGTGAAATTGTTGTCAATGGGCTCAACAACAAACCATCCAGGCTTCCATATAGATGGAATTCCATAATTAAGTGAACACGGTGATAGCATTGGTCAGACCAAAGGATGTAATGGTGTGTGCCCGAGGGATCAACCACGAGTTAGACAACATTACGAACATCGTTGGTTCTGATTTGATTTGAGGATAGCCCACACTCAAATCAAAGTTTGGACAAGATAATAGATCCAATAACTGATCACGAGGACCAATTGATGAAGATATCCTTTTTCTTCAACACACACACAGAAAAAGATATCCCTTAACATGCACTAAGTCAGACAAGCTTTTATATTCCAACTCTCCAAGTTGTTGTTTGGCTTAACCAACTAGCTTAGGGGTATCCAACACAGATTCTTAGAGAAGGAGTGGTTTATGGAAAAACCAACTTGATCACGAACTCCGCATAGCGGTCAGGTGACAACCTGGTAATACTTCCGAGAAGATATTCGGAAAATCATGAACCACCGATATATTACTAAGCTTGAGATCAATCTTGCTTTTCAGGGCAAGACGATAGGATCAAGGGAGCAAGGGATTGACATAGTCCTAACTCATTGATCGAAGAGTGCACCAGGAGATATGGACTAGGTAGCACGATCCATCTTAGAATGATGGTTCAGTAACCAACATGCTATGAATAAATTTATCGTCCATTAACTACCGAGCAACGGAGTTGCTAGGAGTATTGATTTCACACATCACTTTTCACTTGTCGGTATTCCGGTTACAATAACACGGGGACCGAGGAATGAACGATGATGGCGAGAAGTATCACTGTACCAAGAGTCCATAAGAGGTAGTGCAATTCTCATGACATTTTTGACATAAAGAGGACAATACTTCAGGGTAGAACAGAATCAAAAGCTGGATTGGCATTTTGATCTGCGGAATACAACTACTTTGACCCAATCCTAGATATGGATGAGGTGCTGGAGTTTGTTTCTCATAGTCATTCCGGAATAGAATGGCTTGACGGACCAAAAGAATAATAGGCATTGATGAACGAATGCACGCATACCCTTGACTATCAAATGATAGACGGAGGTCAGAATTCAACTAAAGAGAACAACTCAAAGGGACACATAATTCTCTGAGTTATGGACACATAGGTTAGCATGTCAAACAAGTTCAACATATTTCTTCCGGATAACCCATGCAAAAAGGTAGAACTGGCAGCTTCACAATGAAGCATGGAGAACCCATTAAGAGCACTCTGGTTGTGATCCTTAGATTCAATGAGGAACTTCTTCCATAAGTGGTTCATGGCATTTGGAAGAAAGAAATACCATGGACCCCGAGGACTATCGCGAAGGTTACTAATATCTTAAGAGAACTAGCAAATAATAACAACATGAAGTAGGGTGAATCTCGGGTTCAAGAACCCAGGAATAGAATACCTACTACTAAATGGCATCACGGGATGCTTTCGAGAATGGTGGCCAGAATCATCACAACGGGAACACAAAACATGGCTACATTACTAGGTGACTCCCTAAAACACCTAGGGTCATAATAATAGCTCCAACATATATGTCGAGGCAACAGAGTACCTCAACACACCGATTTGTGTGGTTAATCTGGCCGAAATGGACATCAAGAACATGGAGGAATGATTGCAAGTGCATCAGACTATCTAAAAACCTGGGATGACTCAGACAACATAACGGCTGTAAATGCTCAAAAAGATTTGAGACATCCTGCAAAATAGTGGCATGACCACTCAGCATCACAATATCAAGGTTCTGAGGCCAGCTATGAACATACGGAAATAGTAGAAACTGAACTGAGACTTCAATCCATCAATCCTATAAGTCTATGGATTTGTAACACGTCATCCTGATAGATAGATGAGAAGGCCTAGTTCTTAATCCCCGTAGAAAGAAGAGGTTGACTCAGATCAGAAGGCCGTAGGGTAAAGGAGTAAAAGAGCCTTACGTTCCATCCCACAATCAATTCCCCTACATATAACTAAAGCATTTCTAGACTCAACTTCGACTAGTTTGGCTTGGTAATCCTACAAGAAGTCAGGCTCTGATACCAAAGCTGTCAGGACCCCGATTCCAAGTCACATGAATCTAGCTGGTAACACCTCATATCACTTTGCGGCATCATGCACGGCATCCCCACGGGTGTAGCCTTACCATGGCCGGGACCATTTGCGCCTTTTGGCTCACGTATATGATAGTGTCGCTAGCATCCATATGACAAAGAACCCGGGCCGACATGACTAGTCATGAACCCAAAGTGGCACTAATTACGGGGACATGCATACATGAGTCAACATCGAGCATGTCGGTCAGCAGCGTGCGAATCTGGGATGTAGCACTAGGCTCACAGGACTCCGGATGTCACTACGTGACATTTCCCCGAAGGGACACACACAGGAACGAAGTGAATCACGTGCCGGCCAGTCAAGTGTTCCGGAGCAGTAGTGCTGGGCTAGCAGGACTCCGGTGAACCGGGCTGTAGCGGACTACTATGGCTCATGGAAGCACAAGACTACATTTCCCCATAAGATAGGCTACCAAGGATAAACAACTAGGTTGCCGGATCCCACACATACCAAGCATTTCAATCATACACACAATATGCTCAATATGTGTAAATACAACATGGCATCACAACAAAACTCTACGACTCAGAGTATTTATTCAATAGGCTCCAAGGAGCGAGATATTACAAACATGGGTCTCATGACCCAACATTCAGAGCATACAAGTCAAAGCACATGCGGAAGCTTAACATGTCTGAGTACAGACATCTACAAATGAAAAAGGCTGAGAAGCCTGACTATCTACCAGATCCTGCCGAGGGCACAAGATCGTAGCTGAGGTGTCAAGCTAAACGTCGAAGTCCACGCGGAACTACTAGCGAGACTGAAGTCTCTCTGCAAAACATAAATTAAGCAAACGTGAGTACAAATGTACTCAGCAAGACTTACATCAGAACTAGTTACATAGACTCTTTCCGATGTTATGATAAATTGCAATTGCTTCAATGACTGAGATTATAGTTTGTCGGAGCCTAATAAGGTTTATGATTTATACTTTTGCATTGTGAA
The DNA here is from genome assembly GCF_056163025.1 of Triticum urartu. Lineage (NCBI taxonomy): Eukaryota > Viridiplantae > Streptophyta > Magnoliopsida > Poales > Poaceae > Triticum > Triticum urartu. Next base: position 425,900,690 of record NC_141873.1, on the reverse strand, counting down.
TAGATCATCACTTGAACATAAGTAATCATATGACAAAATCTATATATGTTGTTGTTATGAGAATAATCATGATGCCTTCATGTCTGTATTTTATTTTTATCGACGCCTCTACCTCTAAACATGAGGACATATTTATTGTTATCGGCTTTTCGCTTGAGGACAAGCGAGGTCTAAGCTTGGGGGAGTTGATACGTCCATTTTGCATCATGCTTTTATATCGATATTTATTGCATTATGGACTGTTATTTCACTTTATGTCATAATACTTATGGCTATTCTCTCTTATTTTACAAGGTTTACATAAGGAGGGAGAATGCCGACAGCTAGAATTCTGGGCTGGAAAAGGAGCAAATATTAGAGACCTATTCTGCGCAACTCCAAAAGTCCTGAAACTTCACGGGACATCTTAAAAGAAATAAAGAAAAATCCTCGCCAAAGATGAAGGCCAGGGGGCCCACACCCTTCTCACGAGGGTGGGGGTGCCCCCCCCCTAGGGCGCGCCCCCTACCTCGTGGGCCCCCTGGTGGCTCTCCGACGTCCATCTTCTCCTATATGAGGTCTTTCGATGAGAAAAAATAGGAAGGAACTTTTCGGGACGAGACTCCGCCGCCACGAGGCGGAACCTTGGTGGATCCAATCTAGAGCTCCGGCAGAGCTGTTCTGCCGGGGATACTTCCCTCCCGGAGGGGGAAATCATCACCATCGTCATCACCAACGCTCCTCTCATCAGGAGAGGGCAATCTCCATCAACATCTTCACCAGCACCATCTCATCTCCAAACCCTAGTTCATCTCTTGTATCCAATTCTTGTCTCAAAGTCCGGGATTGGTGCTAGTAGGTTGCTAGTAGTGTTGATTACTCCTTGTAGTTGATGCTAATTGGTTTATTTGGTGGAAGATCATATGTTCAGATCCTATATGCATATTACTACCCCTCTGATTATGAACATGAATATGCTTTGTGAGTAATTACGTTTGTTCCTGAGGACAAGGGAGAAGTCTTGCTATGAGTAGTCATGTGAATTTGGTATTCGTTTGATATTTTGATAAGATGTATGTTGTCTAGCCTCTAGTGGTGTTATGTGAACGTCGACTACATAACACTTCACCATTATTTGGGCCTAGAGGAAGGCATTGGGAAGTAATAAGTAGATGATGGGTTGCTAGAGTGACAGAAGCTTAAACCCTAGTTTATGCGTTGCTTCGTAAGGGGCTGATTTGGATCCACATGTTTCATGTTATGGTTAGGTTTACCTTAATACTTTTGTTGTAGTTGCGAATGCTTGCGATAGAGGTTAATCATAAGTGGGATGCTTTTTCAAGAAAGAATAGCACCCAATCACTGGTCCACCCACATATCAAATTATCAAAGTATCGAACGCGAATCATATGAACGTGATGAAAACTAGCTTGACGATATTCCCATGTGTCCTCGGGAGCGCTTTTCCTATTATAAGAGTTTGTTCCAGCTTGTCCTTTGCTACAAAAGGATTGGGCCACCTTGCTGCACTTTATTTACTATTGTTACTTGTTGCTCGTTACAATCTATCTTATCACAAAACTATCTGTTACCACTTATTTTAGTACTTGCAGAGAATACCTTGCTGAAAACCGCTTATCATTTCCTTCTGCTCCTCGTTGGGTTCGACAATCTTTCTTATCGAAAGGACTACGATAGATCCCCTATACTTGTGGGTCATCAATGGTCTCTTTTCGGTGGAGCCCGAGAAGTGAACACGGTTCTTGTGTTATGGTTGTGCGTAAGTAGTTTCAGGATCACTTCTTGATCACTTATAGATTCACGACCGTTGTGTTTCTTCTCTTCTCGCTCCTATTTGCATATGTTAGCCACCATACTTGCTTAGCGCTTGCTGCAGCTCCACTTGATTACCTTACCCTACCCATAAGCTTAAATAGTCTTGATCTCGCGGGTGTGAGATTGATGAGTCCTCGTGACTCATAGATACTTCCAAATAGTTGCAGGTGCCGATGAAACGAGTGCAGGTGGTGCAACTGAGCTCAAGTGGGAGCTCGATGAAGATCTTGTTCATTGTTATGTGTCTTTTCCAGTTGATCAGTAGCGGTGCCCAGTTGGGACAATCGGGGATCTAGAATTTGGGGTTGTCTTCTTTCATTTCGGTTCCGTAGTCGGACCTTGATTGTACTCTGGATGATGTATGTTTAATTTGTTATTTGTGTGAAGTGGCGATTGTAAGCCAACTCTTTATCCCTTTCTTATTCAGTACATGGGATTGTGTGAAGATTACACCACTTGTGACTAAACCACCATGCGGTTATGCCTCTAAGTCGTGCCTTGACATGTGGGAGATATAGCCGCATCGTGGGCGTTACAAGTTGGCAATGAGAGCCATCCCCGACTTAGGAGCCCACTGCTTGATCGAATCGCTGACATTGTTGAGTCTAAAACAAAATGTTTTGAGTCTTAGGATTATATATATCGGAGAGTAGGTGTCAGGACCCCGATTCCAAGTCACATCGATCTAGCCGGTAACACCTCATATCACTTTGCGACCTCACGCACGGCATCCCCACGGGTGTCGCCTTACCATGGCTGGGACCGTTTGCGCCTTTTGGCTCACGTATATGATAGTGTCGCTAGCATCCATATGACAGAGAACCCGGGCCGACATGACTAGTCGTGAACCCAAAGTGGCACTAACTTACGAGGACATGCATACATGAGTCAACATCGAGCATGTCGGTCAGCAGCGTGTGAATCCGGGCTGTAGCACTGGGCTAACAGGACTCCGGATGTCACCGCATGACATTTCCCCGAAGGGACAGACATAGGAACAAAGTGAATCACATGCCGGCCAGTCAAGTGTTCCAGAGCAGTAGTGCTGGGCTAGCAGGACTCCGGTGAACCAGGCTGTAGCGGACTACCATGGCTCATGGAAGCACAAGACTACATTTCCCCATAAGATAGGCTACTAAGGATAAACAACTAGGTTGCCGGATCCCACACATACCAAGAATTTCAATCATACACACAATATGCTCGATATGTGTAAATACAACATGGCATCACAACAAAACTCCACAACTCTGAGTATTTATTCAATAGGATCCGAGGAGCGAGATATTACAAACATGGGTCTCATGACCCAACATTCAGAGCATACAAGTCAAAGCACATGCGGAAGCTTAACATGTCTGAGTACAAACATCTACAAATGAAAAAGGCTGAGAAGCCTGACTATCTACCAGATCCTGCCGAGGGCACAAGATCATAGCTGAGGTGTCAAGCTAAACGTCGAAGTCCACGCGGAACTACTAGCGAGACTGAAGTCTCTCTACAAAACATAAATTAAGAAAACGTGAGTACAAATGTACTCAGCAAGACTTACATCAGAACTAGCTACATATGCATCAGTGTCAACAAAGGGGGTGGTGGAGTTTAACTCCAGCAAGCCAGCTTTGACTCAGTGGCTAACTTGAACTACATCTGCAAGCAACTCTTTTGAGGTGGCGCACACGAGTCCACATATTCACCATATCAATACAACACTATGGATCCTCTCCCGTCTCCCTACGAGAAGGCCATCCATAGCACTCACGCTTATCGTGCGCATTTTAGAGTATCCACTTTCACTTGTCTATGAACTGTATAGGCAACAAAGTAGTCCTTTACCGCAGACGCGGCTATTTGAATAGATGATGTTAACCCTACAGGGGTGTACTTCTTCATACACGCTCTCACCACTTACCGTCGTTTACACAACATGTACTCGGCAACCTTCAAGCGGAAGCCCAACGAGGGTGTCGGCCATGGCCTACCTAAACACTCAAATCTCTAGTCCAGGTTTATCGCCTATCCAGGTTCCATCCGCAGGGAGTCCGGCCGAGGTTTCCACATACGGCCCCGAACGATGTGTACAGGGTTCCGAGACACAAAATGGGCGCCCGGCATACCCAGCCACGGTGTATCTACCGCATCATAGCCCACCCCTAGGGCCAGTGCTACGCACGGCCGCCAACACATATCCTGTAAAGAACAGAAACTAGTTGCAACTCCTGGATAGAGGACTAGGGTAGTTAAGAAGCCGAGAGGGTCAATTAAGGATCCCAATGCATGGTAGTAACTGATTCTTAAATCACACATATAGATCTCGGTGCTTAGGGACGGTTCCAATGAAACAACCCACCATGTACTCCTACATGGCCTCTCATCGATACCTCTTACCAAAACGTGTTCAACACACTTAGCTCACACACAGTAGGACATGTTCATCACCATTCCAATTCATCCCTGATGAATCAGACCTGACTCAACTCTAAGCAGTAGCAGGCATGACAAACAAGCATGAATGAGTAGGCACATCAGGGCTCAAACAACTCCTACTCATGTTAGTGGGTTTCATCTAGTTACTGTGGCAATGACAGGTCATGCAGAGGAAAGGGGTTCAACTACCGCATCATGTAACAGTTGAATTGTTGTTGTCCTAATGTAGTAAAAGCGAGCAGGAGTGATTGAATGGGATTGTATCAGAATGAACAAGGGGGTTTTTCTTTCCTGGCACTTCTGAAGATATTATAGCTCTTCATCAGTGTCATCGATCTCATCGTCGGAACCACATCTACTAAGAGGGGACAATTACCGGCAAAGGAACATAAACAACATTAAATTAATGCAATGCACAAGCAAATGAATGATATGACATATTAAGGTACTGAATTGAGCTAATGCAACAACAAGTCATTTTAATTGGAGTGGAATTCAAACTACATCAAATTCCAACTCCAAACCTATTTTCCAAATTTACCTTAATCATGTTTTATCCTAATCAGTGGGGTTAACTTGCTCAAACATGCATGAACATGGCATAAACAGATTCTTTGGATTTTTCTGATCATTTTTCGTATATAATTTATTTCCATTGGAGTTATTGATTATTTTCTATGAATTTTAGAAGTTTTGGACATTTTCTGGAATTTTCTGATTATTTTAAATCTAGAAAATGATTTATTGCGTCAGCATGACATCACGATGACGTCAGCGGTCAACAAAGCAGTCCAGGTCAAACCTGACCAGTGGGGCCCACTGGTCAGTGACCCAGTGATTAATAGAGCTAGTTAGTGGTTAAACTAAACTTAACTCAAAGTGTCAGCAGGCCTAGGCCCACATGTAATAGACTCAGGGGGTCAACCCTGGTCAAATGGGGTTAACCTCACCGGAGTTGACCCGCGGCTCGTCACCGGCGAGGTCAGAGACGGCGGAGGGCTTCGGAAATCGCCCACGGGCGATGGTTTTGGGCGTGGGGAGGCTCTACCAAGAGCTGCTACTCACGCGCAGCTGATGGAGCAGACGGCGGGAGCTGGGGCAGCCGGAGACGACCGCGGTGAGCTCAAAGGTGGCGGCCGGAGCTCGGAAGTTGGCGATTTCGGTGCACGACATAAGCAACAGGTGACGGTTTTGGGGTCCTGGCGTTGCATCGAGCACAGTGGTGTGCTCGGTCACGACCCTAGGTGCCAGTGGCCATGGCAGCGAAGAGCTCTCGGCTCCGATGGGTGTCGGTGTCAAAACCGACGGATCTTGGGTAGGGGGTCCCGAACTGTGCGTCTAGGCGGATGGTAACAGGAGACAAGGGACACGATGTTTTTACCCAGGTTCGGGCCCTCTCGATGGAGGTAAAACCCTACTCCTGCTTGATTAATATTGATGATATGGGTAGTACAAGAGTAGATCTACCACAAGATCAAGGAGGCTAAACCCTAGAAGCTAGCCTATGGTATGATTGTTGTATGATGAAGTTGTCCTATGGACTAGAACCCTCCGGTTTATATAGACACCGGATAGGGTTAGGGTTACACAGAGTCGGTTACAATGGTAGGAGATCTTGAATATCCGCATCGCCAAGCTTGCCTTCCATGCCAAGGAAAGTCCCATCCGGACACGGGACGAAGTCTTCAATCTTGTATCTTCATAGTCCAGGAGTCCGGCTGAAGGTATAGTCCGGCTATCCGAACACCCCCTAATCCAGGACTCCCTCAGTAGCCCCCGAACCAGGCTTCAATGACGACGAGTCCGGCGCGCAGATTGTCTTCGGCATTGCAAGGCGGGTTCTTCTCCAAATTCTGTGTTCCTGTAGGAATAATGTCCGATTTTTGTAATGTTGCGCTCCTTGGCTTCCACGCCCAATAATGGTCGTCTTCCATGTGTCAAACGAATGCGAAAAGCCGGGGCATTTTTACATCCACACCCCCAGCCGCATAAACGAGCCGCCTATTTAACGGGATGGGGATTCAGATCCAAACCACACCTTCTCCTCTCCGCGAGTAATCATCAGAGCGCCTCCAGCAAAGGTCTATTCCAACATGGCTAGCCGTAGCAGCTCCTCCCCTCGCCCTTCCAGTCCTAAACCCGGAGACTAGGAGAGTTGCTCCGTCCCGCACAGCGAGTTAGTGTCGCTTCAGGCCAAGGGATTTCTCCCTCAGGCTTATATGGTCCCGGTCCGAGCCGGACTCGCCACCTATAATGGCGGAAAACAAGCGAAGAGCACCCCCAATCCCTCTAAGGGAGAGCGGGTGTGCTTCGTCCCTTATCTAGTAAGGGGACTGGATTTCCAGTTCATCCGTTTCTCCGTGGGCTTCTGGAGTTCTACGGCCTCTAGCTGCACAATCTCACGCCCGCCTCTATATTGCATATCGCGGGCTTCGTCGCCCTTTACGAGCTATTTTTAGGTGTTGAGGCTCATTTCGCGCTGTGGAAGAGGATATTCTGCCTAGTGCCCTGTTCTCAAGAGGAGTCTATATATCAAGTGGGCGTAGCTGAAGTGTGGCGCATCGCCGGGACCAGATACCTATCCGGGACCCCAAAGAAGGCGTCCGAGGACTGGCCTTCGGAATAGTTTTATATAGATGATGTCCCGCTACGGGACCCTATCCGGGTCGGTCTCCCTGAGTTCAGCAATGCTCCATTAAAGAAACGCTTGAGCTGGCGTCCGCGGAGCTCTCAGAGAGAAAGCGACAGAGACGTCCTTTACCTGATGAGCCGGATAAGACTATTGGCTCATTCCGGACTAACCATGATTGGAGTCATGGCCGCATGCATCATGCGGGGGGTGCAGCTGCTTCAATATAGAGGCCACCCCATGTGGGATTTTAACGGGGAGGATGACGCCACCCGTTACGGTCGTAAGGGGCCAGCCTCAGCTGCCGCTCTAGTAAAGATCTTATCCTCTTTGTACAAGGGGGAAGAGAAGGAATTCCGCCGTGTCAACCCGCAGGGCGGATTTACTATGTACAACCCTCCAAGTTGGATAAGTGGACAATTGTGCTTGCCCGTTTGTTTTATATTCCCATGATTAAATATATAGTCTAACGACTTCAACGCAGGAACTGCGTCAGGAGGTAAAGGATATAAACAGCCGTCCTCCACAGCCCGAGGATCCAGAATGGTCCCTCGATCCGGACTCTGAAGAGGATCCGGACATATCGGTGGAGTTTATTGACGGGGTGTTCCATCAGCTAAGCAAGGACAATACCTTGGTGGCTGTTACGGCTGATTACCCAAGGTTAATCCCGGCCTCCCAGGTGACAGAGACCGGAGCCTCATCCCCTTGAGAAGGATTCCATTCTCATGTATTTCAGTTTTTCTGATGACAACCGGGTTTTGCAGGGGAGATTTCCGAGGCGGGAGGCCGAACCTGCGGCGGCTAGCCAACGAGGGGCCGCAGGGCCCCGTGGGGTAAAAAGGAATGTGGTCCGGACTGAGATGCCGGCGCAAAGGTATAGCACACCCTCTTTTTCCCTGGGGTTATTCCTTCAGGGCATATTAACGTCCGTGCTATCTTCAGGACGAAAAAATCTCGCCGGACTATATCCGGAGAGGTTGCCAATCGCGCCTCCACCAGTCAGGCTCCAACGTCTGGCCCGGAAGCGGAGGCGAGCACAAGGCGCACACCGGACGCTCCTCCGACAGAGGATGCGGACAGACTTTCTGCCACGAATTCTGAGGTGGAGAGTGCCATGAACCACAGGCGTCGCTGGACAGTTCTTTGCGACGCTTGTTTCTCCCAAGAGGCGTTAGATGCCTTCAATTTGGGAGATGCATACCTCCGTGTCGCTCAAAATGGTTTAGCCAAAGCCATGGAGCAGTATGTAAAAGACATACAGGTAAGAAATTTTTGGTCAAATATATATATATATATATATATACCAGTAGCCCCCGAGACTTGAAGCAGTTAGAGTAACTGATTTAAGGATCATTTGTTATGCAGGTTCTTACAGAGAAGAATACCGTACTGTCCCAGGAGCTGAAAGAGTGCACAGCCCAACTGGAGGCCGCACTAGCTGCGGCAGGGGAGCCCAAAGAGACCCCCTCTGGTAAGATACACTTCGAAAGATTAGTATTTTGCGGCGTGGGTGCAAATCTGACAAATCATATTGCAGATGGCGCCGGACTCGATCCGGAGAGAAAACAACTCTTACGCCGGCTAAAGGCCGGTGAGAGTATGCTGACAAAGGTGAGGCGAGAGAGAATGATCTTCAGGATGCCAACACCAAGCTGGACGTTGAACTTAGAGATGTTCGTGGCCGGCTGTCGGACTCCACTAAGGAGAATCAGCGGCTTTGACGCGGCATATTTAGTAAGTTCTTAAGCGAATCTTTTGAAAAAAGAGTTCGGCGAGGAAGTCGACTAACAGAGTAATGTCTGTAGGTATGCTAACAGGTCGTCCTGCAGAGGAGATGCCCGGTTCTACGGGTGACCTTCTTCCCGAGCTATTGCAACTGCACGAGCGAGTTCGGCAGGCAATGCGAGGCGTTGCCCAAGCCTTATGGTCGTCCCACTCCATGCCCGAGGGCCTTGGAGAGCTTGCGGAGAAGCTTAAGGGAGCTCGACGGCGCTTCCGGTTGTGGAAGATATCGGTCTGCCAGCAAGGTGCTAGGGAGGCCTGGGCCATGGTGAAGACCCGGTTTATGAGGTCGGACCCAAACCACATGGTCGAAGTCGGACCTGTGGGGCCTGATGGGAAGGAGATCCCTGTAAGCTTAGTATAGGGCAGAAGTTTGGAGCAAGGAGATGAAGTATAGAAGGTGAAGCTATGTTGACTTTTAAGAGCACTTGAAAAACACAGAGAGAAAACCAATTCAAATAAAAAGTCAAATAATGCAAAAGTTTTTGTCAAACCACACTTTATCATGATTTATCATCTTAAGTGTTGTGCCATGAAAATCAGGGTGTGACAGACCTACCCCCCTTACAAGAATCTTGTCCCCGAGATTCTCAAACTAGGCGTGGAAAGGAATACGAAAACTGGATCCGGGGTAGTCTTCTTGTCCTCATACCGCTTGTGCTTCCGAGTGGTGCTCCATTGAACCTTGAAGTACTTGATGGTGTGGCTTTGCGTATGGAATTCTTGCTTGATCCAAGTTGCTAAGGGGTCCCTCGCGTTAGGTCAGATTGGGCTGGGGGTCAATGGTTCGGTGATTGATGCCCTGGTAGGGATCGGGCTAGTTAGGAAGTTGGAAACACTTTCGGGGGTGTGTCGCCTGGAAAACGGTGTGCACATCAGGTAACTCAGGTGGCAACTCCAGCTGGTAACTGTCTTCTCTTCGTCTCATAGTGATCTCAGAGGGGGTTGTTAAATCTTGGTGTGGGTTTCCTTGTCATGGAAATGCTTGGTTCCTTAGAGAGAAGTGGTTTGCAGATACGCACGGTCTTCAACGAGGAAGTTCACTTCTTGACGGTAGTGGTTGGTATAGTTCTTCCTCCTTGGCATGGCGATCTTCAGATGTTCCTTAACCAGCTGAACGATTCTTCTTCCATCTTCAGTTAGACGAGTAGGTCACCAAGTAAAAGTGACAACCAACGTGACTGAGTACTCCATGAAGTTTCTGTTCATGGGGTACATAAGGTAGGCTGGGGCATTGGTGGTGGTAACGGTTGAGTGTGGGCCAAGGTGTTTTCGATCTAGAGCCAAGACCCAAAGTTATGATCCGACCATGTTGTAGCTTGGTAGGGCTTAAGGGTTTCAAGGATCTAGTGTGCGAGCGAACGTTTGTCACCTTATCCTTAAGAACGGTTCCTGAGATGCCAATTGTTCTATCTAGTCCTTTAAACAAATCACATCATATATGCGATAGCATCATCTCCTATAGGTCAACTCCAATCATCACTCATGCTATTATTATCCTCATGACTCCCAAGGGGAGGTCTAACAAAATCATATATGCCTACAATCCCCAAACTCATATGTATGTCTACCCCTAAAAATCCATGGGTAGAGCATACAAGCTTCCAGGCTGGAATAAAACACGACAATCCAAGTGCTCCGCCTATTCTTCCAAGGTCTAAGATAAAGCACCTCTATCCTAAGGAAACACGTTGTAAGCCACTCCAAGATCTTGTTTCCTTCCTATGAATCAACTCCAACAACCCATTAACTTCCATCAGTCACTACCTAATCCATTTAATTCTACAAATCCAATGTTTATGGTGTTCCACATGATCTTCTAATGTCCTATAATCCTCAAATACCTGAAAAGGGTTATCTTTACTATAGTCAGTCCACCAATTCCCATTATCAGGGTCAAGTAACTTCCAACCTCCAGCTTATACAGATCCTTAAATCAATTCCAATCTCCTAGTTTATTGTCCATCGAGAAACATGGTATCATGATCAAGATCATCAGTCTAAATCCAATTTACTCCGAACCATGTAGACTTACTCACCACTATACTCAATGGATCACCTATTTAAATCCAAATCTTATGTCCAATGAGAATTCTTACATGCTTCCCTAAAGTCATTATCGTAATGTCAACTATCTCCTATCAATATCCCCTGGCTAATTCAAATCCTCATACTTCCAAGAATTCAGCTTGCGATCTTAATCATCCCACTAAATCCAATTTATCCAGGGGTAATGAAAGCTATGCTACTCTATAATCATAATCCAGCCACGTTCATCTACCAACATGAAAGCCTCATAATCCACCAAATAGTCTTAGATGATTCCTCAAAGTCATTGATACAAACCCATCATGTCATTTGTCCTCTGTTCCTACATCCTCAAATTGGTCTTCCCTATGGCATCATCAGTTCTTGTGCTATATTAGGATGCCAACGTACTCGTTCACTATGTCTACTAGTTCCATAATGAACCCGGTGCTATGCAAGGTTACGGAGGCTTAACAGGTTCTCTTGTGATTCTGTAGGTTAAGCTCATGGTTAAGGATTCGAGCTGGGGTATCTCGTGAAGTCTCGAAGGGTCTAGGAATGGGTTTCTAGTCTGGAGGGTTAAACATACTCTACGGGGTTTCACTTGGTCAGGGAGGCTGTAGAAAAGTTCTTCAGTGCTAGTTGGTCGCCGAAGTAGAACCCTAGGTGCATCTTGTCTTGCTTTGTCTTTAGTTGAGGAGAGAGATGAGAGGGAAAAGTAGCATCGAGGAGGGGAATACCTAAAGGGGGTTCTATAGTGCAAGTTCAAGTAGACAAGTGTCGTTAAGGCCACGCACATTCATTAAGATAAGATAGGTGATATAGTCGCGTACAAGCTGCCTAGGGAAAATGTGCGACTTATATCAAAACACAAACAAGTAAAAACAAGCAACACAAAACGTGGTTCCATTCGAACCATCTCACGGACTCGACTTCGCATATGGGGGTACATGACTTATCCTACCCTAGGGGTCCTCGGACTCGGTAGTCGCGCTTGCTCGGAGAGAAGGGCGCTCAGTCTTTAGTTTCTGGGTTCCCCTTGTGGTGCCAAAGGGTATGCGACAGTCGGCTGCTTGTTGGGACACATCCTTTTAATGTGCCCAAGTTCACCACACCCGTGACAAGTGACAGAAGCAAAAAGGTTGTTATCCAGTCTTGGGTTATGTCGTCGATGGCCTGACGATGATCTTCTACGAGGTGGATATGGAAATTCGTTCCTATGCCTCCTGCATGGGGTTTGGTTGTGGGTTTTCCGAAGTTCCTTGATTTGTTGCTCTTGATTGGCAAGGTGGGCTTGTAAGGCACTGATTTGCAGTCCTTGCTCGGCCACCTTCTTCTTCTCGATGCAGTGGAGGTGCAGAAGTGAAGGGAGGTCTTGGCGAGCCTTAAGGAATGCTTCGGTAAGGTGACGTAGAAGGTAGTCTCCTGCGTTGATGAAGCGGATCTAGTACTTGAGGGTTGGATTCTCATCTTCTGGGGGAATCATCACTTGAGCTGGGGCTCCAAATCCGTTCTTTCCAGGTAGGTAGCGGGTGGCGTGTTCTTCTTTCATTTCTGGAAGGAGGCCTTGAAGACGGAGGAGCGCTTCATATGCCACTTGCTGAATGGCCAGGACTTTTGTTGGCATGGGTGGTCCAATGAAGAACCACCCCTGGGGTGAGGTCTTGGCAGGCACAAAAACCTTGGCGTAGAATTCCTTCTCGAGCACATCATTTTCCAGTTCATGCAGAGTGTATATGGGAAGCAAGGGATAGTGGCATTGTTGGAGGCAGTCTTTTAGAAGTGATGGAAATCCTGTCATAAGGAGTCTCAAGGGAGTGACAACCATCTACAAAAGTTGAATAGGGGAGGTCAATATGGAAAATATCCCTTGGGTTTGGTAAGCTTAGAAAAGAAGAGAAGTTTAGATGGTCTCAAGCTAACTAACGTCCATGCTAACTAAGGCTTCCTACAGTCAGGATGGCTCTGATACCAGCTCTGTGGGGACCCCGACTCATAAGTCGAGATCACCGAATGCACGTGTACAGTGATCCCAGAGATCAATGCTCACTGAACACACAGAAGCTGAATAACAAGAATCTTACATCCATACATACCGTCTTACACAAATTATGACCATTATGGTCAAGTCTTACATTGATAAAGCCTTAAGGGCTGAACATCAAATGAAACACAAGCAGCGGAAATCTCCGTCGATAAGTAGAACCCATGCCATCTGCCTTAACCCTACAGGCATTCTGACTGGGAAACGTCCTAGTTCGCATGTTCGTCTCCAAAGAACTCTTCTTCGAACTCCGGTTCTTCCATGCCTGGCCAATTAAATAACCAGTGGCAAGCCAATGAGTACTTTGAATGTACTCGCAAGCAACCCATGTTTTGGTTCAAGGTACAACAATGCATGATATAGGTAAATTTTTGCGGAAAGCTAGTTTTGGGTGCAATGACATGTTCAACAACTTGTAAGACATGCATCAGGAGAATTCAATTAACCATGAGGATAGGTTACAGATATCAACATAAATAGAGTGGGCATCAACCCAACTCAATCATGTCAAGTTCTTTGACTTGACCCAAGTAGTTCTTCCCACTTATCCAAAACACACACACTGGTTTGTAAACATGCGGACGTAGTTTAAGCAGCACCGCCCAACTGTCCTTGACCGTGGACACGGCTATTCGAATAGTTTTACACTCTGCAGAGGTTGCACACTTTACCCACAAGATCCGGGAAACTTCCGTGTCATCCACGACCCGCGGTACCTCAAGTACCCGGGGTAAGCACCCGATCACTATCTTTCCCTAGACGACACTAACAAGGAGTCCACTCGTTGTTCCGTATCCTCATGATGTACATCATACGAGACTCACTCGAGATCGTAACATCTGAGAGGGGACACAATGGTGTATCCGGTGCCCTGTAAAAACAGTCATGGCCGCCCTACCTGGCACGACCCCGTCCCGAGAGAGAGCACCAACTCTCCCCCGTCACTAGTAATGCGGGCTCCAAGCTAGTATCGGCCTAAGTAATCAATAATGCCCTTTCCATATAAGGGTAGAGTGGTTGCGCATGTAAGGTTGGGACAGTCGACAAATCTTAAATCTAATCCGTTTTCGAAAACAACACACACACTTGCCTCGGTACACCACTTCGTCATCAAGTGGTTACCCATATCATTGCCTCCCTCGGGCATAAGTGGCACCCGACGGGGTTTTCGAAAAGTCTTTTGAAAATACTTTGTCTCCATCACTATGCATATTCCCGTCCCTTTTTACGTAGCACTACTTCCACCGGCATAATCCTCATAGAAAGGTAGGGTCATGCATCATGCAAGTGTCAACGAGAAAAGCAACGGAGGCAAACCACCCCAAGTGGTCACCATTTTATCATGACTCGATGCAAGCAATAAAAGTGCCATATGACATGCATAAAAGGGGTTTCTTAGACATGGTCAAAGGGCTGCTTTCCTTGGTCTTCAAAGTCTTCAAGTTATTCAAATCCCTCTCCTTCTTCTTCTTCTTCTTCTTCTTCAGCAACTTCGTCTAATACGGGATATAATCGTCGCAAGAAAATAACGAGAAAATAAGGCAATAGTAAAACAGAAAAACCAAAGTGCTCAAAAAAATGTCAACTTATTTTTGATAAATACTAGGGGGAACTCTAAGAAGGGGAAAATTATTAGTTATCGATTTGGAGTTGTATAATAGGAGAAATGGATTTTCAGAGGGGAATATAAATGCTCAAATTTGAATTTAAATTTGAACAGTGCAGAAAAGTTTGATGGATATTTATGAAAGTTACACCATTAAATAGGTGGGATTTTTAGAAAAATATGGGAGTTGGAATTATTGCATTTGGATTAATATTTAATCCTGTGGAATTTTTGCAAGTTTCCAGAAAAAGAAAAAGGAGAAGCAGCACTGTGCAACTGGGCCAGAAGGGCCACACTGCAGCAGGCCCAGAGGGGATTCAGCCCGCGGGAGGCTGCCACATCGATGACGTAAAGGCAAAATACGCCTTCAGCCGACGCAGCGAACCGGTACGCGCGCGCGTGCGTTTTAAACCTGACGGGTGGGGCCCACCCATCAGTATGTGAGGCTGACTGACGGGCCCCATGGCCGTCGTCATCAACCTAGGGTCAGAGAGGGCGGCGAGCTCACCGGCGACGTTTCCGGGCACGGCGGGGGGAGCTGATGGCACCGCTGGACTCCTCGTCGTGTCGCCATTCGGGTGGTGCCGGAGTTGGTCGCCGGGGTGGCCTGGTTCACCGGCGACGAGGAGGCACGGCGGAGGAGCTTCGGGAGGTGCTTGGTTAGCTCGTTCTGAGCTGCAATAGGAGCGGGAGAAAGAGGGGAATGGGTCAGTGAGGTCTGGTGGTTCTAGATCGAGCAAGAGCGGGGGCGGAGAGGGGCTGTACCGCGAGATCAACGGTCGACCGAGGCGGCCGAGCTCCGGTCGATCTCGAGCATAGAAGCTCTCCGGGGTTGATTGGGTGGTGCGTGCGCGTTCTTGGGGGTGTGAGGAGGAGGCGGATGCCACTGGAACAGCCCGGGGCGGGCTTATATAGCCGCGCGATGGTCCACCGTGGACTTGTGCGCCGGCGAGCTCATTGCCGTCGCCACGGGTCACGGGGGCCTGTTTGAGTGTGTCTGGGGTGCTTGTGGGGGTCGACTACTCCCAGGGGGAGAAGAGAGGGAGCGGGGAACGCGGCAGAGCGGGTCCCCATTGCGGACAATGACTGGCGCGCTCGGGCGGCGCTCTGTCCGCATGCGAGGAGAGCCGGAGAGGGAGAGAGAGGAGGGGGCCGATAATGTAGCGCGACGCGGATGTCGAGGAGCATCGTCGGGCGCGCTGGGGAGGCCCGAGGTGGC
Organism: Triticum urartu; assembly: GCF_056163025.1. NCBI lineage: Eukaryota > Viridiplantae > Streptophyta > Magnoliopsida > Poales > Poaceae > Triticum > Triticum urartu. Next base: position 425,885,137 of record NC_141873.1, on the reverse strand, counting down.
CGGAGGTTCTTGGCAGGGGGCGGCTACAGTGCGGGTGTGCACTGTAGCGCGCTCTGGAGCACGCCAATTGCATGCCAGGGCATGCCTTTGGCTTGTAGGGCGCGGCCACTTGTGCCTAGATTGTTTAGGGAGGAGTAAACAAAGGGGAGAGGGCCTTGGATGCCCTGGACAGCCAGTAGGAGAGGAGAGAGGTTGAGGGAGAGAGGGAAATGGGCTGTCCAGAGAGAGAAAGTGGGGTTTTTCCCCTCCAATAATTGAGCTATGGGTTTGCCATTGCTACTGGAGGTGCAAGGGGACTAGGAGGGGCCGTGGTAAAGAGTTGAGGCCATGGAGAAGAGTGGAAGTGGTCAAAACAAGGGTTTTAGTAATATGGCAGAAGGTGTTTGTTGCTGGTTTGGGCAAGAAGATGAACTCCTATTGTCATGAGGCTTGACAGGGTCAAATGGCATGAGATAATAAGGGGTTCCACCAATATTGAGTTCATTTGGGCAAAGTTGCCAATGCAGCTTTTGTAAACCCTAGAAATTAGCAGAAATGGACTTTTCAAGATTTAGTCATGCAAATCTATTCTCCTTGATGCACCACTTAGTTTAGTGTCATCATTTGAGGCTCTGAACATGTCCACAAAAGTTGAGATCAAGGAGAGAAAGTTGGTAGTACAAACTTGTTCAAATTTGATTCTGGTCAGAGAGGGTTTTGAGGCACTTTGATCAATATAACATTTTCTCCAACTTGTGCCATTTGGTCTAGATGAATTATTAGACCATTTGAGTATGTTCACAAGGTTTGAGAACATTTGGACATGTTTGGCAATGTAAGGTTGCTCAAACTTCAAAATGGACAGAAATGGTTTTGAGGGGATTTCATGGGGTTATACTATTCTCCATGACATGATACTTGCCAAAATCATCAAACATGTCATATGTGACATGCTAGAATTTTCTTGGAAATTTTGGAGAATATTTCCTTTGTAAATATTTCAAAAGCTTGAAATATCCAGGAAGGGTTTTTGAGGGATTTGACCAATATTTTGAACATGACCATGTGTTGAAACTCTTATATATGGGAAATATATGCCCACTGAGTTTCCCTGATTTTTGACAAATATTTTTAAAACAATTAAATAATTTTTCCCTATTAAAGACCATTTCTGGCCTTAAGAAAAAGCTTTTAAATAAAATAGTAAAATAACTTTTAAAATTATATTTTTGTGGTTTCTGGGTATCCTATATCTAATAGGTTTCAAATATACCTTTTGAAAGATTTTTCATACCTCAAATCAAGTACTTGAAGTGAAAATCTCAATTCAAGGGTTTTTGGAAAACTACTTTTAGAAAATACTTTTTGGCCAAATTATTTTTGTAAGAAAATACTATATTGCACTATACACATGGCATGATCATTGGGCAGAAGTTTGGAGCAAGGAGATGAAGTATAGAAGGTGAAGCTATGTTGACTTTTAAGAGCACTTGAAAAACACAGAGAGAAAACCAATTCAAATAAAAAGTCAAATAATGCAAAAGTTTTTGCCAAACCACACTTTATCATGATTTATCATCTTAAGTGTTGTGCCATGAAAATCAGGGTGTGACATGTTATGGAACACTCTTGAAAGTAATGGCGTAGCTTTCGGGATGCCATGAATACCGCGTATGCAATCTTTTGATAATGCGGGTACCGTGATTTGCATGGAGTGAGGACAGTGGACACGTAGTAGACCGGCCTTTGAAGGGGGAGTTTGTGTCCGTCCGTTTCCCGCTCGACGACGAGTACTGCGCTGACAACTTGATGGGTTGCTGCAATGTACAATAGCATTGGTTCGCCGGTGTTTGGCGCGGCCAGGACTGGGTTTGTTGCCAATATGGCTTTTATTTCATCAAGTCCAGCCGTGGCAGCATCCGTCCACCCGAAGTGTTCGGTGCGCCGAAGGAGGCGATAAAGGGGCAGTGCCTTTTCTCCCAAGCGAGAGATAAAGCGGCTTAGAGCGCTATGCATCCGGTTAATTTTTGTATTTGTTTGAGGTCCTTTGGGATATCCAGTTGCAACAAAGCTCGGATCTTGGCCGGATTTGCTTCAATTCCTCTAGCGGATACAATGAAGCCCAAAAGCTTTCCGGCTGGAACGCCGAAGACGCATTTTTCTGGGTTGAGCTTGATGTCGTATTTTCGGAGGTTGTCGAATGTTAGCCTCAAGTCGTCTACTAGAGATTCGACATGTCTTGTTTTGACGACCATATCATCCACATACGCCTCCACTGTCTTGCTGATCTGGTTTGCCAGACATGTCTGAATCATGCGCTGATATGTTGCGCCGGCGTTTTTCAGCCCGAAGGGCATTGTGTTGAAGCAGAATGGGCCGTATGGTGTGATGAATGCTGTTGCGGCTTGGTCTGATTCTGCCATCTTAATTTGATGGTAACCGGAGTATGCGTCGAGGAAACACAACGAATCGTGTCCTGCGGTGGCATCGATAATTTGATCGATACGGGGGAGGGGAAGGGATCCTTTGGGCAAGCCTTGTTAAGGTCTTTAAAATCGACACACAGGCGCTAGGATTTGTCCTTCTTTGGTACCATCACCAAGTTTGCTAGCCAGTCCGGATGTTTTATGTCTCTAATGAATCCGGCCTCCAATAGCTTGGCTAGCTCCTCTCCCATAGCCTGTCTCTTGGGTTCGGAAAAACGCCGAAGGGCTTGTTTGATAGGTTTGAATCCTTTTAGGATATTTAAGCTGTGTTCGGCCAGCCTGCGTGGGATTCCTGGCATGTCTGAAGGGTGCCAGGCGAAGATGTCCCAATTTTCACGTAGAAATTCTCGCAGTGCGGCGTCCATATCAGGGTTTAATCGTGCCCCGATGGATGCTGTTTTATTGGGGTCCGTTGGACGGCAGTACGGCAATCCTTTATCCTGTTGATAACCAGGAGGAATCTGGCCCAGTAATGATGTACTGTTTCCTCGGGCTTTTGCCTGATTTGGGAAAGATCGCTTATGTTCGGGTGGGCGGGTGGCGTTGATTCTGAAACCTCGCCCAATCTAAGATTCAGAGGCCGAAGAGCTTCCGAACTCTGAGGTCTGGATTCTTGGATGTTGTCCAATGAGTCTAGCCCGTTGCCTGATTTTAAGCTCAGGTCTTGAGTTACATCCTCCCCTCCGCGGGTATCCGGCTTGGAGAGGTCAGGAATTCGGAC